>NC_090754.1:51065692-51088192 GCF_036898095.1 Palaemon carinicauda
TGGGACAGGCATTTACAAAACTATAGTCAACTTTTTTTAGTGAGGCATATTTGCACCGACTCGCAGGAGTGCCCTTTTAGCTCAGAAAATTTCCTCATAGCTGATTAGTCGGAAGTATTTTTATCCGAATACTATCATTGTTTTCAAATGACTGCCAAGTAATGTGATTCGAAACTTTTTTACTGACCTAAATTTCTCTCTGATATAGGTTTTGTTAGTAAATAGTGTTAGAAAATAAATATATTCTAAAGTATCATGATGGTAAATCTAAATTTAATAACAACACCCTCCGAAGCCAACGACAGCAGCTTGTTTTCGGATGCATGCTGCATAATTTTGTTACTTTTCACATATTTCAACACAAAATGAAACAAATTACACTAAGAATAAAGAAAAAGATGTTATTTTAAACTTACTTTGAACACCAGAATCTATTAAAAACTTGGAATTAATAAAACTAACTAATGGTGAAAATAGCAGTTCGGTTAAAGCAAGACTCGCATAGAGTGGGTCCTGGGTAAAACGAGCATTCTACTATCAAACACCAAAGAGGGAATGGAAGGGAGATTGTAACTCGGCGGTGAATGAATGAATTCGTTTATTTGTGATTTTTATGCAATTTATGCAACACTACAGTATCCTCAAACCGAAAATATTGCTATCAATAAAATCTAAAACTTTACGAAAAAAAATAACAATCCCTTTCTATACGGACTTACATCAGAAGTCTATGTCTGATGTACAATATGTTTGTATAGAAAGGGTTTTATATTTTTTTCGTAAATCTGTAGCTTGGTTAAAAGCTTTAGCAAAGGTTCATGTCTCTCTCTATAGTTTATATGTGAAAGATCTACTTCAATGTTATTACTGTTCTTAAAAGATGTTATATCAATTGTTCATTACTTTTCTTGTAGGTTATTTTTCATTTCATTTCTTCGCGGGGTTATTTTCTCCTGTTGGAGCCCTTGATCCTGACTTGCCACTAAGGTTGTGGCTTAGAGAATAATAATAATAATAATAATAATAATAATAATAATAATAATAATAACAATAATAATAACAACAACAATAATAATAATAATAATA
Source organism: Palaemon carinicauda (assembly GCF_036898095.1). Classification (NCBI taxonomy): domain Eukaryota; kingdom Metazoa; phylum Arthropoda; class Malacostraca; order Decapoda; family Palaemonidae; genus Palaemon; species Palaemon carinicauda. The sequence goes on from NC_090754.1 coordinate 51,066,779, forward strand.
ATAATAATAATAATAATAATAATAATAATAATAATAATAATAATATCATGACAATGAAATTTAATTTCTGAACATTTTCTAAAGCTCTTTTTCAAAAATACAACCTTCAACACACTGAACTTAGCGACAAATACAATGACAATCAAACCCACATACAACAAAACATAAAACAAACACAGGGAAACACAGACAAACAGACAGTCACTACAAACCCCGAACAGTTCAAGCTAAGAGACCCACTATAAAACAATGTTGACAACCCCCCTTACATCTTTTAACGTCTTGACGGCTGCCACAGTGAGAAGCCTGAACGAAATCTAACGGATATTAGACAAGGCAATTCCAAGGAGACGGCCCAAAAAATCCCACAGATTTTCATCGGATTTCAATACTTATTGATCACCAGAAGGGGGAACTCTACGACATCCAGCAGCGATTGGGGGAATATACTTCTTCAGACAACTTTGGGTAATCCAGCGAAAGTTCTGTCAAACTTTTTTTTTCTAATTTTCTTTTTCCTTTGACTATTTTTTTTAGGGGGTGTCCTTTGTAAAAGGCAGTCCTAAGGGATTATGTGAGATACTACAGTGATTATGAAGATATATCAAGGATTAAAGAACTTTGGCTCGCATTAAAGTCTAGTCGGAATTTCTCCTCTATCAGAATCAAATGGGCTTTTCGTAGAAAAGCTTAAAATTTTAGGAATATAAAACAAACCAACGTGAGACAAAATTCATTCATATATATATATATATATATATATATATGTATATATATATATATATATATATATATATATATATATATATATATATATATTATAAATAACATATATGTTTGTTTGTGTTAGCTATAATTCTGAAGAGCTCTTAAGTCTATATTTTTGAAGTTGAACAAAAGACGAAATCATATATAATGAAGTGTACAAACAAAAGTTAATCCTTTGTAAGAATATGTAAAATAAGCGTTATAGGAATATTGCACAAAAAGTAGTGTATCTTAATGGCTGTTTGTAGTTTAAAAGGATACAGTTATGCATGAATTCGAGGGAGCCTAGGAAATATACGAATTCTACCTTGCGAAATAAGAAAATCGTCTGTAAATATTAATTATAATTATTTGCTAAGCTACAATCCTAGTTGGAAAAGCAGGATGCTTTAAGCCCAGGGGCCCCAACAGGGAAAATAGCCCAGTGAGGAGAGGAAACAAGGAAAAATAAACTATTCTAAGAACAGTAACAACATAAAAATAAATATATCCAATGGAAACTATAAAAACTTTAACAAATCAAGAAGAAGAGAAACAATATAGAATAGTGTGCCCGAGTGTACCCTCAAGCAAGAGAACTCCAACCCAAGACATAGGAAGACCATGGTACAGAGGTTATGGCACTACCCAAGACTTGCGAAATAAGAAAATCGTCGGTAAATGGACGGAAAGACTTGCTCCTCTTTGCAGACGTGATGATTATTGTGGAGAGTATAGAGAAATACTATGATTAAGGAGTTGGAAACTGTTCGTATGGAAGTAATGTGAGCAGAAGAATACTGTCATATGGGCAACTATAGTCCATTTCTTTTAGCGATGCATATTTGCACCGACTCGCAGCGGTGCCCTTTTAGCTCGGAAAAGTTTCCTGATCGCTGATTGGTTAGAATTATCTTGTCCAACCAATCAGCGATCCGGAAACTTTTTCCGAGCTAAAAGGGCACCGCCACGAGTCGGTGCAAATATGCATCGCTAAAACAAATGGACTATAAAAGCCAAAAGGCTGGACAATGTTAATTTGTGATACAGGAAAGGAGGTCGTTGACCTGTATAGTTTTAGGGATTAACTCTTAACAATTACCTATGGAATGAGATTAAAGTTAAATAAAATTCCTGTCTGACGAATATATGGAAAATTCTGTCTCCCTATCTTATATTAAGATAAAGAGACTAAGCAGTTAGGAATATTCACCAAAATTAATTTTCTACTTTTTTATGTTTAACCTCCTACATAACACCAACATAAACAGCAATAAATGCCTACAGATATGCCATAAATCCTCACCTACATACTAATAAATCCCTCCAACATACCCAAAGACCAATAAATCCCCACCGACGTACCCATAAATCCCCAAAAATCCACACCATAAATTCCCACTGACTTGCCCATAAATTCCCACCGACATACACATAAATCCACACCGACATAGCCAAAAATCCCCACTGATATACCCATAAATCCCCACCAACATACCCAGAAATCCCTGACATACCCCAAAATCACCAACAACAAATCCAATAATCGCCACTGCTATACCAAAAAATACCCACCCACATACACATAAAGCAATCCCCATTGATAAACACTAACTCCCCACCGACATATCCAATAATCCCCACTGACATAACCATGAATCCCCACCAACTTACCTAGAAATCACCAACGACAAACACAGAAATCCCCAATGATATTCCCAAAAATCCTAACGGATATAATCCCTACCGACATGCCCATGAATCCCCACCAACATACCGTATAATCCCCACAGACATACCCAAAAACCCCCATAAATCCCCACCAACATGCCTAGAAATTCCCACCGACATAGCCATGAATGCCCAAAAATCCCCTCCAACAAACCCAAATATCTCCAGACACCCATAAATCCCCACCAACATACCTGATAATCCCCATAGACATACCCAAAATTTCCCACTAACATACCCAATAATCTCCACTGACATACCTAAGCATCCCAACCACGTCCTCATAAATCCCCAGTGGACATCCCCATAATACCCACCAACATACCCAAAATCCATAATAACCTACCCAATACTCCCCACCGAAATACCCAAAATTCCCCACCCACATACCCAGAAATTCCCGACATACCCAAAGATCCCCACCAACATGCCTGATAATCCCCACAGACATACCCCAAATTTCCCACCAACATACCCAATAATCCACACTGACATACCCAAACATCCCCAACCACATCCTCATGAATCCCCAATGGACATACCCATAAATCCCATCCAACACACCCAAAATCCCAACATACCCAATAGTACCCACCGACATACCCAAAATTCCCCACTCACATACCCATAAATCCCCAACGACATACCCAGAAATCCCCACCAACATACCAAAAATTCCCTACTCACATACCCAGAAATCCCCAACGACATACCCAAAATTCCCCACCCACATACCCATAAATCCCCACCGACATACCCAGAAATCTCCACCAACATACCCAGAAATCCCACCAACATACCCAAAATTCCCCACCCACATACCCATAAATCCCCACCGACATACCCAGAAATCCCCACCAAAATACCCAAAATTCCCCACCCACATACCCATAAATCCCCACCGACATACCCAGAAATCCCCACCAACATACCCAAAATTCCCCAACAACATACCCAAAATTCCCCACCCACATACCCATAAATCCCCACCGACATACCCAGAAATCCCCACCAACATACCCAAACATCCCCAGAAATTTCACAACGACATACCCATAAATCCCCACCGACATACCCAGAAATCCCCACCACCATACCCAGAAATCCCACCAACATACCCAAATTCCCCACCCACATACCCATAAATCCCCACCGACATACCCAGAAATCCCCACCAAAATACCCAAATTTCCCCATCCACATACCCATAAATCCCCACCGACATACCCAGAAATCCCCACCAACATACCCAAAATTCCCAAACAACATACCCAAAATTCCCCACCCACATACCCATAAATCCCCACCGACATACCCAGAAATCCCCACCAACATACCCAAAATTCTCCACCCACATACCCAGAAATTCCACAACGACATTCCCAAAGATCCCCACCAACATGCCCAAAATTCCCAACTCGCATACCCAGAAATTCCCTAACGACATACCCAGAAATCCCCACCAACATACCCAAAATTCCCAACTCACATACCCAGATATTCTCTAACGACATACCCAGAAATTCCACAACGACATACCCACAAAATAACATTCATCTCTACATTGTCACACCAAAATGCTCGCTATCCATTCGTCACGGCTCAAAACTCATAAATCCCTGACAAATAATTTCATATTCATATTCAAAATCATAACAGCGTAATAATCGCATGAATCCGTGCGAATCATCACTCATATCTATTATGAAGCTCTATAATCTTTCAAGTTTATAAAATTGTCATAGCATTTTTCAAAAGGTATATGTACTAGTTAAGTGATCCTTCATACAGTAATGATAATCAAATCGATGAAAAACAAACTCAATTGGAAATCACAAACAAAGGTAAACGTTAAACATAATAATAATAATAATAATAATAATAATAATAATAATAATAATAATAATAATAATAACAAATTATTATTATCAATATTATTATGATTACGATTATTATTATTATTATTATTATTATTATTATTATTATTATTATTATTATTATTATTATTATCACCTAATCTACAACCCTAATTGGAAAAGCAGGATGCTATAAGCTCAATGGCTCCAACAAGTAAAAATAGTTCAATGAGGAAAGGCAATAAGAAAATAAATAAACTACAAGAAAAGTAATTAACAATTAAAATAAAATACCTTAAGAACAGTAACAACATTAAAATAGATCTTTCACATATAAACTATAAAAGGAGACTGATGTCCTCAGCCTATTTAACATAAAACCATTCGCTACAAGTTTGAACTTTCGAACTTCTACATTGGATCCTTCTCTCTGGTTACGGTTCACTTTCCCTTTGCCTACACATACACCGAATAGTCTGGCCTATTCTTTACAGATTCTCATCTGTCCTCATACACCTGACAACACTGAGATTACCAAACAATTCTTCTTCACCAAAGGGGTTCACTACTGCACTGTAATTGTTCAGTGGCTACTTTCCTTTTGGTAAGGGTGGAAGAGACTCTTTAGCTATGGTAAGCAGCTCTTCTAGGAGAAGGACACTCCAAAATCAAACCATTGTTCTCTAGTCTTGGGTAGTGCCATATCCTCAGTACCATGGTCTTCCACTATCTTGTGTTAGAGTTCTCTTGCTTGAGGGTACACTCGGGCACACTATTCTATCTAATTTCTCTTCTTCATGTTTTGTTAAAGTTTTTATAGTTTACATAGGAGATATTTATTTTAATATCATTCTTAAAATATTTATTTTTTCCTTGTTTCCTTTCCTTACTGAGCTATTTTGCTGTTGGAGCCCCTGGGCTTATAGCATTCTGCTTTAACAATTAGGGTTGTAGCTTAGCAATTAATAATAATAATAATAATAATAATAATAATAATAATAATAATCTGATAAAGAAACATGAAAAAAGAAAGATAATAACAGTGTGATGCGCCCCTAGGCTTATAGCATTCTGCTTTACCAATTAGGGTTGTAGCTTAGCAATTAATAATAATAATAATAAGAATAATAATAATAATCTGATAAAGAAACATAAAAAAAGAAAGATAATAACAGTGTGATGACAACGGCCCACATCCCCAGTCATTAACGTAATACAGATTTGATATAATTAACCGGACGAAGTCATCGACACACTGTTCCACTCGACTATTTTTCCCTTCCATTATTTCCCTCAATAATTTGATAATGATTTGATGAAACTGAAATTGAATCAGTCAGAGTGAAGCATTGAGTGAATGACCCCCTTTTTATGGGATATGAGATTCATGTCATTTCAGTCGTTACTTGTGCGTGTATGTAGACTTTAATACATGTGGTGGCCGATGTGGTAACGTCCTTGACTGGGGTTCGAGTCCCGCTCAAACACCTTAGTTTCTTTGGTCGTTGCAAACTCATCATCCTTGTGAGTTAAGGATGATGGGTTTGTGGCCAATTTGTAACATCCTTACCTGGTGATCGCAAGACTGGGGTTCGAGTCCCGCTTATACTCGTTAGTTCCTTTGGTCGCTGCAAACTCATCATCCGTGTGAGATAAGGATGGGGGGTTTGTGGGAGCTTATAGGTCTATCTGTTGAGTCATCAGTAGCCATTGCTTGACCCTCCTTGGTCATAGCTTGGGTGGAGAGGGGCTTGGGCGCTGATCATATGTATAAATGGTCAGTCTCTAGGGCATTTTCCTACTCGAAAGGACAATGTCACTGTCCTTTGACCCTGCCATTCATGGGCGGACTTTAAACCTTTAAATAACATCTAAATTACCCTAGAGACTGACCATATATCCATATGATCTGCGCCCAAGCCCCATCTCCACCCAAGCTAGGACCAGGGAGAGCTAGGCAATGGTTGCTGATGACTGAGCAGTTAAACCTAAAGACTCTCCAAACACGACCCCCCCTCATCATCTTAGCTTGCAAGGATGGTGAGGTTGCAGACACTACTAGAAACTTTCGAGTTTGAGCGAGATTTGATCTCCCGTCCAGCAGAACGCCAGGCAGGGACGTTTCCAATAGGCCAACACAACCCTGAATGAATTCAACCAGGTATGCACTCATACATGTATGGCAAGGAACTCATGTATGTATCAAGTGTATTTATACAGGAACAAATACTACCCTGCTATGGCCTTCCTTCTGCAATTGTATGTGCTTCTGAATTGATATAAACCCAGGTAGCTAACCATCACTGGGCCTGGTCAGTACATGGTTGTGTTACCAAATTAGCCAGTCATCATTGAGTCACTATTTATACTGGGCAATTTTTCTATGTTGGAGCCCTTGGGATTATAGCATCCTGCTTTTCCAACTAGGGTTGTAGCTTAGCTAGTAATAATAATTATACATATAACTGGGTAATGTTGAAGTTTTCGATATAGAAAGAGCATTTTCGATGCAGCTAGTAAATCAGGAAGGGGAAGTGACTGCTCTCGGCTTAGGACAACGAATATGTTGAAAACGTATTATACATACTTCCAACAATAAGGTTTAAAGGTCGCTCATGAATGGCAGAGGCAAGGGACAGTGACATTGCCCTAACAAACAGGTCAATGCCCTAGAGACTGACCATATATTACATGATCAGCGCCCAAACCTCCTCTCCACCCAAGCTAGGAACAGGGAGGGCCAGGCAGTGGCTGCTGATGACTCAGCAGATAGACCTATAGGCTCCCCCAAACCCCCCAACCTTAGCTCACAAGGATGGTAAGGTTGCAGACATTAATGGCACTAACGAGTCTGAGCGGGACTCGAACCCCTGACTGGCAAACACCAGGCAAAGACGTCACCAATCAGACCACAGCATTGAAAATTAGATTTCAGAGAAAAAAAGACAATAATTAAAGGTTGTGGTGGCCTGTTGCTAACGTCCTTGCCTGGTGATCGACAGACTGGGGTTCGAGTCTCACTTATACTCGTTAGTTCCTTTGGTCACTGCAAACTCATCATCCTTGTGAGCTAAGGATGGGGGATTTGTGGAAGCCTGTAGGTCTATCTCCCGAGTCATCAGCAGCCATTGCCTGGCCCTCCCTGGTCCTAGCTTGGGTGGAGAGGGGGCTTGGGCGCTGATCATATGTTTATATGGTCAGTCTCTATGGCATTGTCCTTCTTGATAGGGCAATGTCACTACCCCTTGCCTCTGCCTCACATGAGCGGCATCTATTGTCTTATTAATCTTTTACATGTGAATAAATGATTTATCGTGTGTATAAATCTTCCAAAACATTTATCGCTTCAAATATCTACGCATACGGCTCATTAGCTATTTGTTAAGTCACAACTACACACATTGCACTCATGGAGTCTGTACCAACCGTGTGTCGCACAATCGTACATAGTTCATTTTGTGTATATATTGCTTGTATCTTCGCTCTCCCCTCGCACTAAAAACAACCTGAAATAACATGTCTGTTTTCGCATCAGTAACGATGTCGATTTTTGAACATGAAAATTCTTGTTGCTTTGAGATTTTGTATATAAAGGAGAGTGTTCTATAATAAACCCACTCAGTTGCTTCCAACCTGCCTTTGAGTCACAACCTTCTCCTACCCCGTCACAAGTCCATTTAGGGCTCACTCTCCGACTTCAGTTTACAATAATTTCCAGAGACCAACCATAGCACACAGATTCATTGCTGCTGGCTGACCCGAAAGTTAGACTGTGATTGCATCATGAAAACGACATAATGTCTGCGTTAAGAGTTAGAGTTCTCTTGCTTGAGGGTACACTCAGGCACACTATTCTATCTGTTTCCTTATTGCCTTTCCTCACTAGACTATTTTCCATGTTAGAGCCTTTGGACTTATGGCATCCTGCTCATCCAAAGTTTAATTTCAGCTGTTACCTAGTTGTGGAATGAGTAGAACTTCAAAAGTTCAAAGTTGAATCAGTAGAACTTCAAAAGTTCAAAGTTGGAGCAAATGTTTTTATGTTGACCAGGTTGACATGAGTCTTTTTATTGTTTATATATGACATACTGTATCTGTTTTTGACGTTGTTAATAGTTTATATAGGACATATCTGTTTTGACGCTGTTACTGTTTTTAGAATGATATATTGTTAATTTATTCTCATCATTTATTTATTTCCTTATTTCCTTTCCTCCGTGGGCTATTTTCCCTGTTGGAGCCCTTGGGCTTACAGCATCTTGCTTTTCCAACTAGGGTTGTAGCTTGGCTAGTAATAATAATAATAATAATAATAATAATAATAATAATAATAATAATAATAATAATAATAATAACCTTTTCTTCAAAGTGAAATGTTGACCATAATCCCTTTCATTCTACTCCAGTACCTTCTTGAAACATTCTATTCCCTGTATCAAAATCTGATGTACAGTAGGCCTACACAACTATAGAGAAATACAGTTTTATTTAACAAATATACCTTTCGTTTATAAAGAACTTGAGATTTTACCAACCTTAATTTGAATTTACATTACAGAAACAACTAAAACAAAAGGTAACGGGAAACACATTATAGGGAAATGCTATATGTATGACGTCATCCACGAGTCGTTCATATCTTAGTTAATAAAGGGTTTTCTCTGAAAGCTGAGTTGGTAAAGCTATTAGTAAATTAGTTACTAATGCAAAAACCTTAATGTCAAATACTGCCGTAAAGTTACTATTCAATTTTCTCATTTACTTATCACTTGAATTAAGATTAAATACATATATATATATATATATATATATATATAGTAAAACTGATTTATCTTATATACACACATTATATATATATAAATATATATATATATATATATATATATATATATATGTGTGTGTGTGTGTGTGTGTATATATACTCTGTATGTGCGCGTATCAGTAAGTATGTATGTGTATGTGCGTGTGAATGCATAGTCTGTTTATGTGATTAAGTTGTACCTGCATAATGTATATATGTATATATATATATATATATATATATATATATATATACATATATATATATATATATATATATGCAGGTACAACTTCCTCACATAAACATCCTAGCATTCACACGCACATGCACACATATTTACATACAGAAACGTACACATACAGTATTTGTGTGTGTATATATATACATATATATATATATATATATATGTGTGTGTGTGTGTGTGTGTGTGTCTATAAAACTAAATCAGTTTTATTTAATACATATATATATAATATATATATATATATATATCAAACAGAAAAATAAACCCTTCGCATGAATTATATATATTAAAAAAAATCATCCACACGGTCTTCCATAGGGATAATTACGTCATGAATATTTAATCACAGTTCGCAATAAATAATTTCCTCATTAGCCATGATCAAAATCGGCAATTTTTACTTCATAAATAATTCTTTCTATGTGATTACTGATGCATGGAAAAAAAAAGATGGTTCTATTAAACAAATAATATTAAAAGTTTACAGAAAACTTAACCCTTTGTTGTTCGCTATGACGAATAACGATTTTTTTTCCTATTTGCGCAGTCCCAATCAAAGGTTGCGCAAGCGCAGAAACGCAGTGGCTACATAGGTGGGCGTAAGGACCAGGAAAGGCTTGACTAGTGGTAATTAAATCATGAAAATGACACTCAATTAGTTTTTTTTTTCACATAATAAAAATGGCACTTGAAACTCAATTCTACTCTTGTAATTATGATTAAATTACGACCTACGCTCAAAGAGAATTGGCCATTATGCTTCTTCCGGGGCCTTTCGATCAGTATATTATTATTGATATAACACAAATTATGATCTACGCATAGAATTGGTCATTATGCTCCTTCCGGGGCCCTATACATCAGAATGTTATCGATTGTGTAACACACGGTAAGGAAGATTCTTCTTTGGTTCACTGCAGTTATCTTTGATAAATACGAAGCCTATCGACAACCAGTTAGAGTACCAAAGACCCTGAGGGTACCAAGGAGCCTGGGGGTACCAAGGACCCTGGGGGTAACCTGAGAGTACCAAGGACCCCTGGGGTACCAAAAGGCACAGTGACATATCTCAAAACCTCACACCTGCCCGTCTTAATTCTTGAAAATAATGTCGAGACATTTTTCTTACGTGGCACACTGTGGGTGATATTAAAGGTTCGGTTTAGTTAAATTTGGAATGTGATTCAATAATTTCGTTAAGATAATTAATAATAATAATTAAAATAATAACAATGACCTTCTACAGCACTTAATACTATTCTTCATCGGAATGAGTTGCTATACAAAATTTATTATTTCAAGTAAGTTTACGAAACACAATTATGTTTGTCAAAAAAAAAAGTAGTTTGTTTTGAGATTTTAAAATGAATCTAAAAAGGATATTAAAACCGAAATCCTGGCAAAAGGACCACGTAGAAAAAAACTTGAGAGACTAATGAAAGGCACAGGGCATTAATTTCCTAGCTCAAGGGGTTAACTACAGCACTGTAATAGTCCAGTGGCTACTTTCCTCTTGGAAAGGGTAAAAGAGACTCTTTAGCTATGGTAAGCAGTTATTCTAGGAGAAGGACACTCCAAAATCAAATCGTTGTTCTATAGTCTTGGGTAGTGCCATAGCCTCTGTACCATGGCCTTCCACTATCTTGGGTTAGATTTCTCTTGCTTGAGGGTACACTCGGGCACACTATTGTATCTCATTTCTCTTCCTCTTGTTTTGTTAAAGTTTTCATAGTTTATATAGGAGATATTTATTTTACTGTAAAATATTTTTCCTTGTTTCCTTTCCTCACTGGGCTATTTTCCCTGTTGGGGCCCCTGGGCTTATAGCATCTTGCTTTTCCAACTAGGGTTGTAGCTTAGCAAGTAATAATAATAATAAGTCCAGAGCTCTTTATTCCTTAATCCGTCAGTGATTGATTGCCTTAGAGTTATGCCATCAACCTCTGCATAGTCTCTGTACCATGGTCTTCCACTGTCTTGGGTTAGAGGTCTCTTACTTAAGGGTGCACTCGGCACGCTATTCTATCCTGTTTCTCTTCCGTTTGTTTTTTTTATGAAGATTTTATAGTTTATATATAAGATTAACCCTGTTACCGATCTTAAATATTGTATTTTGATTGTTATTACTTCTCATGTACTCTATTCATTTCCTTGTATAAAATATATATTTTATACATATTCCTAAAATATTTTGTTAAAAGTTTATGGATATTTTGGGTGATTGAGAAATTTTCTTTATGATCGGTAATTACCTTACCTGGAGAAACATTCCTTGGAATTGGTAATTATCTCCGTAGTTTACTTTAGAATTTTTTTGAATTTGTTTCTTTCAATTTGTTTATTCTAATGTAATTCTGGTTTGTTCAATTAATGTTTGAGGCTTTATTTTTCCTAATCACTGTAAATAAAATTGTGCTAATTAACTGACCTCAGCCTTCGTTGTGCAAACCAAAGTAAATAGGAGTTAAAGATAACTACTAACTACCTAATTTTCTGAATATTCCGAGGCAAACAACTCTACGAAGTAACCTCGAAGTCGCTGTTGGAAGGGAAAATCAGTCCAACACCAACCGTCAAGGAGTGATTACTCTCGTCACCTCACCTTACCTTGGGACATTTTACCGGTTCTATTTGTCGTCGTAGTGCTGGACTTTTTCTAAATTACTCTACGACGATGGGACTAATTGTGTTTAGTGCTACGAAAACCATGAAGAACTAAATTAACTCTACCCCTCGTCTGATGAATGTGGAGGCGACCAGCAGCAAAGGCTATGGAATTATCATACCCATGCTCTTTTTCATCCTGTGAAGTCATTATAAGGTGGGTCATTGTGTTGATTGGCACAATAGTAGTGGCATTTCTTGGTGACTTTTATCATCCTCAAGTCAAAAAATAAATAAAGCCTTGAACTCAGTAATTGAAAATCGCTCTTGAAACTAGGTTTGTTTATAGGCTACTCTAATTAAAATTATCAATTGTCGACCTTAAATTGCTTGTTAATTGAAATTCGGCCTTTTAACGTATATTCTTAAGTGATGCCCTCATCGCATATATTTCATTTGTTAATTAGGTCAAAATATTGAAATGGTTGGCTTTTGATTTGCAATTCTGGGAATTAATATTAAATTTATATTAGTTTTGGAGGTGAATTAAACTTTTTGATTTACCTTTATATATTGTAAACAATTTTAGTGTAGTCAAAAATTCTATTCATATTTTCATTTAAACAATTCCATACAAATTCTGGTTTTCAATTTGAATTGGGTGGTTAAAGATTTACCTATCTTTTAGGTCTGGCTCAAGGTGGAGTGGAAAGCTTGGGACAGGAGTACATCTGCCAATGCTTCTAGGTTTGCTTTACCAGAAGCAATCGCTACTCCAAGTGAACTAGCATCAACTGACAACCAACTGTATATAATAAATTTGTCAAGATTATTTAAAATCTACAGATGTTAGTTTCTGTATTACAAATAAATATTTTGTTATAACACGGTCGTTTGTCCTAAGTCATTTTTTCTGCTCATTCCTTGTTTCCTCTCCTCACTGAGCTAATTTTCCCTGTTGGAGCCCTTGGGCTTATTGCATCCTGCTTTTTCAACTACCGTTGTGGTATAGCTAGTAGTAGTAGTAGTAATAATAATGATGATGATGATGATGACCTAATTCTTAAAATATTCGGGAGGACGGAGGCTAAGGAATAGGAAAAATGACAATGGGCCTTATGGTAGATATGAATGGTAAAGCTACCTTTTCTAAGAATAGGACTTACCATTATACAATAATATATAATGTATGGGCAAAAAATAGGTACTTTTATAAAATTGCCGTAAAAAAAACGGAAAAAACCCAGGAATAACTGCTCCCAGGCATTTGCCATTTTAAAAACGGATATATTGACGTAAAGGAGTAATATTACGATCACCAACCCGTAAAAGGTAAAAACAAAGTAGGGTAAAACTTACGGTCGCCTGTATTTTACTGAAATACGGCTGAGAACAGTATATTTTTACGGAGAATTTCAGAATAAAATCACGGGTTTTTTAAGGTGTATAAATAAAACTGGTAGGATATTGGGGCGGGAGAATTGTCCTGATCCATCATTTATTTACTAGAATTTACCGCCTCTTTCCGTAAAAAAAATCAAATTCATACCTTCTAGATGTAACCCGGCAGTTGGGCAAGTATTTTCATTGACAAGAAATAAGTTAATGTTCCTTGTGGTAGCCTATCTGCTAGACTGGGGTTCGAAACCCGCTCAAGCTCGATAGTTTCTTATATTGTGCGCAACCTCACCATTTTCGTGAGCTAAGCCTTTAGGTCTACCTGCTGAGTCATCAACAGCCAATGCCTGGTCCTCCCTGGTCCTAGCTTGGGTGGATAGGGAGCCTGAGCGATGATCATACGTATAAACAGTCAGCCTCTAAGGAAAACCTATGGCTCTACTTTCTGAGTCATCAACAGTAATTGCCTGACCTTCCCTGGTCCTAAATTGGGTGGAGAAAGGGATTGGGCATTGATCATATGTATAAATAGGCGGCCTCTAGGACATTGTTCTACTAGCTAGGGCACTGTCACTGTCCCTTTCCTCTACCATTCATGAGCAATCTTTAAACCTCTAATATATTCCCATTGCTAATTAAAACCTGTGAAGCACCATGCTTACAAAATTATAAATTAGAGATACTGCATAATAAGAGACGGAGAAAACAGAACAGAGGAACATCATTTAAAAGGACTTTCTTCCCTCACGAAAGACGGTAAAGAAGGACTCTTATGGCACCAGGGATTTGATCTGACGTGGGACATCTCCACTCCCAAGAGTTCGCAATCCTCTCGATAGATATGATTGCATTTTGAATCCTTATTGAATAAACCCAATCCAGTCTAGAGGGGGACATGACCATAGCTATGTAAATACAGCGACTTTTAAGGAAATTGCTGTCCAATATATTCAAAATGTTCCGTCTTTCGTTTCTCCTATTTTTTGAAAATTCAGATTACGAAGCTGGAATTTAGTTTTTTGCTTCGTTGCCCAGCAAATGTACCACCAGTGTTTCATGTTTTTTTATTTACGTTTCCTATGTAAAATGCCATTTCATTTAACGTTATTTTAACATCACCATGGTTCGTCATTAATTCAGAATATCCATATGCCATTATTTTTTCCCGTTGGAGCCCTTGGGCTTATAGCATCTTGCTTTTCCTACTAGGGTTTTAGCTTAGCTAATAATAATAATAATAATAATAATAATAATAATAATAATAACAATAATAATAATAATAATAATTCCTCAGCGTGGTAGATTTTTAAAATGTTAATTTCTTTGATAAGAAATATATATATATATATATATATATATATATATATATATATATATATATATATATATATATATATGTATATATATATATGTATATATGTATATATATATATGTATATATGTATATATATATATGTATATATGTATATATATATATATATATATATATATATATATATATATATATATATATATATATATATATATATATTCTTTACATCTCATATAAAATCATTCACTAATCCATATTAATCACAGAAGATTGCACTAACAAACACAGTGACACTAAAACTAATAATTCCGCGTGATTCCTAAGCATTTACTTTCATGTCACTTCAAGAAAACATTTTCTATCCAAATTCATTCCAGAAAGAATCCAGAGTATAATAAAACAAGAGCGTATTATCATTACTATTATTATTATTATTATTATTATTATTATTACTAGCCAAGCTACAACCCTAGTTGTAAAAGCAAGATGCTATAAGCCCGAGGGCTCCAATAGGGAAAAAAAGCCCAATGAGGAAAGGAAATAAGGAAATAAATAAATGATGAGAATAAATTAACAATATATCATTCTAAAAACAGTAACAACGTCAAAATAGATATCTTCTATATAAACTATTAACAGCGTCAAAAACAGATATGTTATATATAAACTATAAAAAGACTCATGTCAGCCTGGTCAACATAAAAACATTTGCTCCAACTTTGAACTTTTGAAGATCTACTGATTCAACTACCCCAGACAATATAGAGAAATTAATCATTAATAACTTGGGCAAATTAACCGACAATTTTATTTTACGAGTAATAGTGAGGAAATATCAAAACTTTCTTCTTTTTTTATAATAGTTATCTAGACAATTTGATTTCAAACAGTGATAAAAAGTATATTACAAAACTTAGGGTACTTGAGTAATGTAAGTCAATTCTTAAGCTTACTTGTATATGTATACTTTCTTTAGAAGTTCTTGTATCTGAATTATTTCCTTTCCTTCTCATTAGGATAAAAAAGTATTTATGAATCATGCATGATTTATAAACACACACACACACAAACACACACACACACACACACATATATATAAATATATATATATATATATATATATATATATATATATATATATATAAATATATTTATATATATATATATATATATATATATAATATATTTATATATATATATATATATATATATATATATATATATATATATATATATATATACCGTATTTCCCGTGTCATAAGACGCTACAAGTGGTAAGACGCACCCTCAAATTAGCAAGGCAGTTTTAGAAAAAAAATTAGGATTGTAAAAATTTCTTAGCACAAATCCCTGGTCAGCGACTCTAGCGTGATTATTGTCTTGCACAGTAATTTTTTTTTATTTTGGGTGAATTATGAAATGTTTAAGTTAATATTAATTAGCTATATGCCAATTATCCCAATTTTATTACATATTCATATAAGAAACCACTAAAGCAGTGTTAGTTTCCACTACAACTACACGTTAAGTCAGAGTGTTTGGTGTTTCAAGTGTTGTTTACATCAAAGCAGCGTTACCAAAGGTGCATAAAATTTTTTTAAAGAGGTAAAATTCTAGTACTATTTCCAAAATTCCTCATATAGCCTAGAAATTTTCACACAGAAAATGTAATTATTGATTAAAGAAATTTAGACATTCTTTTAGGTGGAATAATTTTGCTACTATTTATGTGATTCTCAGTCTAGTTACTTTTCTGCAAATTGGTAATACTGCAATCAACGAACAGAAGTTTTTTCCAAGGTCGTATTCAGCAAACGTCTGTTTGTATTATTTCGTAACTCAGGCAACAAAGTCATTATCTATATATTGCTTTATTACAAAATATCAACAAAATATGAGAAAATAGATATCTATTTTCTCATATTTTGTTATTTTATATACTGCATAAACAACTATGTCATAGCGTCGTCTGCTACGAGACCATTAATTGGCATGTTTGCTTGTAGAAGTGGGTTAGCGAGTCATCAGCTAATTACAAAAAAAAAAGAAAAAAAAAGAAAAAAATTGCTAATGTACTTCTTTAAAGGAAGTGCAATATAGAAATAAATTAATTTATTACACAGGAATGATAATTTTAGGGTTATATTATATCTCTTGTCAGTTTGAGTACTTGTATGTCAATGGTTGGATGTTTGAAGGGTGTCACACTCCCTTATACAAATTTTTCTCAAGTGTTAAGACGCAGGGTGATTTTGTGGGTCAATTTTCGTGAAAAAAGGTGCGTCTTATCACACGGAAAATACGGTATATATATATATATATATATATATATATATATATATATATATATATATATATATATATATATATATATATATATATATATATATACATATATATACATATATATATATGGTGTGTGTGTATATATGCATATATAGGTCAGTGAGTGTGTACCTTTCATGCATCTCAGAGAGAGAGAGAGAGAGAGAGAGAGAGAGAGAGAGAGAGAGGAGAGAGAGAGAGAGAGAGAGAGAGAGAGATCCAAATACACATCAGTCCTCACTGAAATACTTATGACTTTTTCCAACGAAAATCCCACCTCAGAGAGAACATGGGAAAAAAAAAGAAAAGCGAAAAATCCCTTCTTCATCCACCACTGAACAGCGACGCCAAACACTTTTGGCGAATATTCCTCCTCATATTTGAAATATAGGACCACATGGAAGTCTACTTTGACATACAGCACCGTGAAATTACCTTTCAGGGGTTGTAGTTGTTGGAAATATCCCTACATGGCGTTCTGTTGGACTGGGGTTCGAGACCCGCTTAAGCTCGATAGCTTCTTAAAGTGACGATAACCTCATCATCCTTGTGAGAAAGGAGGGGGGGAGGGTTGAAGGAGCCTATATATCTACCTGCTGAGTCATCAAGAGCCATTGCCTGGCCATCCCTGGTCCTAGCTTGGGTGGAGAGGGGGGCTTGGGTGGAAATATCCCTGCATAGCGATCTGCTGGAATGGGGTTCGAGGCCCGCTTAAGCTCGATAGTTTTTTATAGTGACGATAACCTCACCATCCTTGTGGGCTAGGGATGGGAGTTCGAGGGAGTATATAGGTCTACCTGCCGCGTCACCAGCAGCCATTGCCTGGCCTCCCTAACCCTAGCTTGGGTGGAGAGGGGGCTTGGGTGGAGAGGGGGCTTGGGCGCTGATCATATGCATATATGATCAGTCTCTAGGATATAATCAATGTCCCTTGTCTCTGCCATTCATGAGCGACCTTTAAATCTTCAAGATGATTATATGCCTCTTTAAAAGATATTTACTTTTAAAAAATACTTTAGTGATGTCATCTGGGTTACTAGAAATGTAGAGAAATTCTTTAGGCACGTATGAAGGGTTCAGTATAAAGTATATTATATGTGCTCAACACCTTTTCATGAATATTTGAGGCAATATATACATCACATAAATGGCAACAACAAAACAGAAAAACAAAGAGAGTAAACAAAGTCTGCTCCCGTTAAATAGACAGAAATCAATGCCCTTTGAAACCATCACCATAGACTCTCTCTCTCTCTCTCTCTCTCTCTCTCCTCTCTCTCTCTCTCTCTCTCTCTCTCTCCTCTCTCTCTCTCCTCTCTCTCTCTCTCTCTCTCTCTCTCCCTCCTTGTTGAATATGGTTTTGCAATTCATTAATCATCTCAGAAACCTTTTACTTTCTTCATTTTCCAGATAACAGCTCTGTCTCTCTCTCTCTCTCTCTCTCTCTCTCTCTCTCTCTCTCTCTCTCTCTCTCTCTCTCTCTCTCTCTCTCTCTCCTGGCTGAATATGGTTTTGGAATGCATTCATTATCCCAGAAACCTCTCTCTCTCTCTCTCTCTCTCTCTCTCTCTCTCTCTCTCTCTCTCTCTCTCTCTCTCTGTTCTTCTCGTCTTGCTTTCACGAGTAAAGTTCTGTAATCTAACATTCGAAAACCACCAGAAAAAAACGTCGAGAATTGAAAACTTTTCCAATTGTCACTCGAAAACTCCAAGTCTCAAGTCCAACTGACAACGCAACAATATCATACTGGTATATACATTTAAATGGGATGAATATTGCTTGGATTTCATATTCAACCTTTTAACTAATGACTAAGTTAATACGAAAAGAGAACTCGAACAATGCAGCCGTATTCTTTAACGGAACTTCAGAATATCATTACTTAATACAAATGACAAGCAATAGAATAAATATGTTACTGAGATAAAGAGTTTCTGAAATAGAATTCTACGGTATGGAGAAAACAATTTCTAAAACACTCTTTTAATATTGAACACGGATTATGTTATATTCAGTTCTATGCATATATTGTTGACTGAGAACTGATAACTATAACATTCTGGCGATGAACCAACAAATAAAGTATGAATAAATCAGAATGTTCTCTTTATAATAAAGAGCAACTGTGTGACTATATATATATATATATATATATATATATATATATATATTTCTTTACTGTCTCGTTCAAAGGCAGGCATTACCAGACGTATGATTATTCGGCCTCTCCCAATCCTTCAAGTAGGGGGAAGAGGGAGTAGTCATACCCTGATATGACTACCAGAGAGGCATACATTGAAACCCCAATCACCCATAAATTGTAGTTAGGAAAGGGGGAGGGATTGAATCTGAGTGTGTATTGTGTGCATATCTATGTCAATATTTAATAATTTTTGACGGATCGCATACACTAGCCAGAATATAAAAACCAAGCGCATAACAACTATTATTCCAACTCGTGAATAAGGCACCCTGGAAACAAAAGGAACCATAAATTCGGATGGTAACAGCTTTTGACTATGACCCATATATATACAAAGCTTCACTCCAATAACAAGGAGGCTGGTAATAACAACTTATTTTCACCCATGCTCTAAAGGATCAGAAATGTTGGTCAGCCATCTGCTAATTTTAACCAACCCCTATATCCCTGTGAGTCGGTCACGTATGTTTGTTGTTGCTGCTATTATTATTATTATTATTATTATTATTATTATTATTATTATTATTATTATTATTATTATTATTATTATTACTTGTTAGGCTACAACCCTAGTTGGAAATACGAGATGTTATAAGCCCAGTGGCCCCAACGGGGAAAATACCCCAATGAGGAAAGGAAATAAGGAAAAACTACATGACGTTCAAGAACAATATCAACATCAAAATAAGTGTTTGTTTATGGCTCGTATTTCTTCTATTTCACTTCGGAGACAAAGAAAAGGTACCAAATTGTTTGTTTCCGTTTTTCTTAATTACTTTTCCAGTTGCAATCATTCTTTGCAAATATTCCTATGCTAGTGTACACGATCCTTAAAAAAATGACATAAGTATTTAAATAGATATATACGCACACACTATGACTACTTCCTCACCACTACCCGATGAACGGAAGAGACCGAGCAGTCATACTTTTGGCAATGCCGCTCAGCGTAACAGGATAAAAACAATTGATAAATATAGTAAGACAAGGTACCAGATTGTTTCTCTATATATCGTTCACGTCTTCCGTTGCAATCATTCTTTCCAAATATTCCTATGAGAGTGTACGCGACCCGTCAAAAATGACTAAATATTTACATAGATATGCACGCAGACACACTATGACAACTTCCTCTACCCCCCTACCCGCAGGACGGGAGAGACCGAGTAGTCATTGGCTTACGGCATTCTGCTTTTCCAATTAGGGTTGTAGCTAAGCAAGTAGTAATAATAATAATAATAATAATAATAATAATAATAATAATAATAATAATAAAATGAAACTAAAACACGGGAAACGATGCCTTTAGTGAAACAGATGTTATAAGGGGACCAATTGCAAAGAGGAAAATACTCCGGAAGAACTCGAAAGAAAATGAAAGGGCGTGAGAGACGAGGAAATGTTTATGAAAAATGAGAGGAAAAACTTCACAATGAAGTTATTCTTGGAGGAAGTGAAACTCAAGGGGGAAGAAGGTTTAGAAAATAGTCTTCAAATAAAACATGAAAGTGGAGAGAGAAGTTTCGTCTTGTGTCAGTGAAACAATATATTATTATCATTATTATCACTAGCCAAGCTACAACCCTAGTTGGAAAAGCAAGATGCTATAAGCCTAAGGGCTCCAATAGGAAAAAATAGCCCAGTGAGGAAAGGAAATAAGGAAATAAATAAATGATGAGAATAAATTAACAATAAATCATTCTAAAAACAGTATCAACGTCAAAATAGATATCGTCTATATAAACTATTAACAGCGTCAAAAACAGATAGGTTATATATAAACTATAAAAAAAAACTCATGTCAGCCTGGTTAACATAAAAACATTTGCTCCAACTTTGAACTTTTGAAGTTCTACTGATTCAACTAACCGATTAGGAAGATCATTCCACAACTTGGTAACAGCTGGAATAAAACTTCTAGAATACTGTGTAGTATTGAGCCTCATGATGGAGAAGGCCTGGCTATTAGAATTAACTGGCTGCCTAGTATTACGAACAGGATAGAATTGTCCAGGGAGATCTGAATGAAGGTTAAAGCGTTGATGAAAAGAAATTAATACTAAATAACTCGGTAGTTCAAGTGTATAATTGAGAAAGTTATTATTCAGGATATTAAGAAGCTGATAAATGAAAAGGGAGATTAAGATATCCCAGGTGAATTACTGTATTATTCAAGATTGGTTGACCATGATG
>NC_090754.1:51093077-51105577 GCF_036898095.1 Palaemon carinicauda
ATAGAGAAGATGTAAGAATCTATACGTCTGGAACATATATGAGGGTCAGTCATTAAAATACATTGTATATATATATATATATATATATATATATATATATATATATATATAAAATATATATGTATGTATATGTATGTATATATATATATATATATATATATATATATATATATATATATATATATATATGTGTGTGTTTGTTTGTTCGCTTGTATGTATGTATGTGTATATATATATATATATATATATATATATATATATATATACTCAAATAGACACTCAGATATATATATATATATATATATAATATATAAAAATAGACACTCAGATATATATATATATATGTGTGTGTGTGTGTGTGTGTGTTTGTGTGTGTGTGTTTGTGTCTCAGGCCCCTGGACAGAGACAAAGATGTACGATACTATGTGAACTTTCGATTTCTTACATTAAGATAATTATCCTTTCTAAAGGTATAATGTCTTTCGGGAATGAGACACGAGTTAAAGCATATTAGCAGAGGTAGGACGCTTAAATTACTTTATGACTAAATGTCTTATATATATATATATATATATATATATATATATATATATATATATATATATATATATATATATACAGTATATATGCATATATATGTATATATATGTATATATACATTTATATACATATATATATATATATAATATAATATATATATACATTTATATACATATATATATATATATATATATATATATATATATATATATATATATATATATATATATATATATATATATATAAAGAAAGGGAATTGGAAATAAATCCCGAAATGTATGACAGTTACTAAAAATTTTCGAATAATCCAAGGTTTTCCATTTGTCGACCCCATATAAGGACGAATGCCGATATATATATATATATATATATAATATATATATATATATATATATATATATATATATATATATATATATATATACATATATATACATATATATATATATATATATATATATATATATATATATGTGTGTGTGTGTGTGTGTGTGTGTGTATGTGTGTTGTGTGGATGTGAATGTATATACTATAAATACACGCAAAATACCAAAAAGATATGAATAACATTCTAATAAAAGCCAATCAATGTGAGATTATTAATGAAAGAGAAAGCATGAAACCCCAAAGTTAAAACGAAGATATAAAAAAATAATTAAACAAACTTTTCCTCCACGGGCGAAATCAAACTAAGTGTCGGTGACGTCATGATGGACAGCGCTCTCCCGCACCCACCCACGCGTAAATAAACGATGAATCAGACGTCAATTCTCTGGCGGTATTCCGACAACAACCGCTAACCAGACATTTAGGAAGACGGACTTGTGCGTTAACATTACCTGTACTTGTGCGGCAAATGTCGTAGCGTTGAATTAAAGACCAAAACGAGGGGCGATGATGATTGAAAAGCGTAGGAATGTCAGAAAAGATCCGACATTAAGGTTTCAGGGTACTTTGGCGCGGAATAGCCCTCCAAGGTGTTTTCTCCAAAAAGAGATAGTGCATACTGGATCAAGTCTTTTGGTGTGGGTGCAGATCGTAATTTGAATAAATAAACTTGACTTTCCGTAGTTTCATTCTGTTATTCACCTGAGCATTTGTAATGTCAAGAATAATAACAAATATCTATTTCTCGGTATCATAGATCCCAGAATTGTTTATGATGTTTTTGTACTGTATTTGAAGATCCTTACATTTGCATTTTAGTGATTATAAATGTTTTTTTTTCCATAATACTGCCCACATTTACGGCAGCATGCAGACACATGTATGCATATATACATACATACATATAAATATATATATATATATATATATATATATATATATATATATATATATATATATATATATATATATAGACATACAATCATACATATATATACATATATACAAATATATATATATACAAATATATATGTATATATATATATATATATATATATATATATATATATACATAGACATGCAAAAATACTTACATATATATACACATATATACATACATACAATCATATATATATTTATATATATACATATATATATATATATATATATATATATATACAAGTAATATATATATATATATATATATATATATATATATATATATATATATATATATATATATATCTATCTATGCACGTGAGTATAATTGTGTACCAGTTAAATCTAAATACAATTTCTCGCACACCTACGACGATACAAATAAAAAAAAGTAATTTTAAACATAGAATAACATCCTTTAACCTTCCCCTAAACACCTCAACGCAAATCCTGCAAAAACGAAATAAACACGACCCTCAATATCCCAGAATTCTTGTTCGTAAACCGCTGGTTGTCCTACAACAGTAATATTGCCATGGGCATCTTCCCCCCCCCCACCACCACCACCTCGGCCTCCTGTTCCACCTCTAACAAAAAGAAAAAAAAATTGAAAATGGAAGGTCTAACTTTGGCCATAACGCTCGGAAAGTATGAGGATAGATCAGGCTGGCTGTGTTTTAAAAGGATACCGGAGAGAGAGAGAGAGAGAGAGAGAGAGAGAGAGAGAGAGAGAGAGATTACTTGTGGATTTAAAACAGGTATTGTTTCTGTGATGACAACTGAAGTTTGTTGTTGTGAAAAGTTATCTTGCTATTTAATAGATTTTATACAACTTTGTTTCTATAACAATTGCAAAGTTTGTTAATATGATAATAGTTATTTTTCTTATTATTTATCTTTCATACAATGACTTAGTGTACGCTATACGTCATAAATGACTGGTAAAATATCTAATGTACGCACGCACACGGAAAACCCTCTAACCAGGGTATGACTACTCCTCTCCCCTATGCTCGAAGATGGGGAGAACTGAGTGTGACCGAAAAGAAATAATATATATATATATATATATATATATATAATACAGTGAACCCTCGTTTATCGCGGTAGATAGGTTCCAGACGCGGGCGCGATAGGTGAAAATCCGCGAAGTAGTGACATCATATTTACCTATTTATTTAACATGTATATTCGGACTTTTTAAAACCTTCCCTTGTACGTAGTACTGTTAACAAACCACCCTTTAATGTACAGAACACTTAATGCATGTACTACAGCACCCTAAAACTAAAACAGGCACAAAATATTAAAGGCGATTTTATATCATGCGTTTCCTAAAACACCCTAAAAAGCACGATAAAAAATGGCAACCAATGTTTTGTTTACGTTCATCTCTGATCATAATGAAGAAACAAACTCATTTAGTGTACACATATATGTATAGGTTAGTTTTTGCATCGATTATATTGATTATACAGTACTGTATGTTGATTTTTTTATTACCAATGTTTTAGTTTACGTATTTTTCTTAGGACTTCCAAATGAAATGTTTTTCTTTATGACGCCGCCTGAAACGACGGCGTCATAAAGTACTGTACGCTCAGTAAACAACCACGCTCAGAACAAACAAGGCATTTAACGCGCATGATGATAGTGATAAATAATGATACAGTACATACAGTATTTACAGTAAAAGCATTTACAAAATATGTTACCTTACAAATATAATTTATACAGTATTGTACGTAGCAAAGCAGGAAAACAATTTACGAGAGAGAGAGAGAGAGAGAGAGAGAGAGAGAGAGAGAGAGAGAGAGAGAGAGAGAGAGAGAGAGAGAGAGAGAGAGAGAGAGATTGTTTTACGTACGTAAATGTAAATTTTAAACAAAAAAAATATGATAGGTTACAACATGTAGACTTTTAAAACCTTCCCTTTAACTTAATGCATACAGTACGTACAGTACTAAACTATAAAACAGGCACAAATACAGTTTTAGAATGTACAGTAAGAATATTAAAGTAAAAAATAAAGATTGTTACTGTACTCACCACGAAAGAAGTTGAAGAAAAACTTGAATGATGATGGCGATGAATTTGCTGCACAGTAGAAATGATGATGATGAAGCTGATGATGTGTTCTACTGTGGAGCCAGGTAGTATTTTACGTCTCTTCAGACGGAGGTGTCTTTTCCTGGGACACCTCTTCAACTTCTTCCTGGGAAACTTCTTCAATTTCTTCCGAAGGCGTACTAGCAGGAGGAACTGGCTCTTTTTTGCGAGGCTGGAAGAATATTGTGATCGGAAGTTGTTGCCGCTGCTTCTTTTTTCGATCCAAGAGCATTTTGTAGGGAGTCATGTCTTCATCGATCTTGTTGCAGAATTGCATCGAGCGAACCATATCCTCGTCCCACTCTTGCAACATTTCTTTCAACTCCTTCGCATGGTTCCAGGCCTTGGCAAGCCATTATAATGTTAAGCCCGTTTCTTCGACATTTTCTTGGGTCTCTTCCTGGGTATCACTCTCTTCCAAAACAAGCCAGTCTCATCCATACTAAA
Organism: Palaemon carinicauda; assembly: GCF_036898095.1. NCBI lineage: Eukaryota > Metazoa > Arthropoda > Malacostraca > Decapoda > Palaemonidae > Palaemon > Palaemon carinicauda. Next base: position 51,097,500 of record NC_090754.1, read on the forward strand.
GACTTGTTCCGGCTTGTATCCACCTTCGGCGATAATATTCTTGAACGTCTGGTTCACGTAAGTTTCAGCAGCGGCAGTGTCAGCGGAAGCAGACTCCCCATGCAGGGAAACGCTTTTCAGGGCGAAGCGTTTCTGAAACTTCGCGAACCATCCTTTGCTGGCGGAAAAACGTTTCTGAGGCTGGGAATCAGTGGATGTCCCTGGTTGAGGATCATCTGCATCATCATCATCTTCAGCATGGTTGCCGTCGTCGTCTTTAGGTTCCTTTGCAGCAAAATTCTCATATAAGCTCAAAGCCTTTGTTTGGATGGTGTTCGTATCCAACGCTATGTTCTTCTTCCGGCAGTAGGCAATCCACACAGCTAAAGCACCTTCCATGCGTACGATCGTTTTATTACGCGTTGTAACGACTCGCTTCGCTGATCTGCTAAAGGTGATTGCAGCCGTCTTTCTAATGTTCGCCTCGTCCTTCTTGATATAGCGAACAGTAGATTCGTTGATGCCAAAATGGCGCCCAGCGGCCGCGTAACTTCTACCATCTTTTAACATGTCGAGAAGCGTAACCTTCTCAGCTATCGTCATCATCCTTCGGTGGCGTTTAGGCTCACTACCAGCCTTAAGAGAAGCAGAATGCTTGGGAGCCATTACAGTAGGATTTACAGTAACAAAAAGTTCAACTTAAAAAAGTCGCACACAGCACAGATTCACAAACTTAAGAACGTCTACTCAGCGATACGCGGTAACAGAGAGTGGACGATCCAGCCCCGCGAGAACCTAGATGCTGCGGGTAGGAGATGATGGCAAAACACCAATCACAGGCTAGATAATAAAACTTGAGTTCTGATTCGTCATCTATCAGCGCTTGAACCAATCACAACCCGTCTTACAGTACTATGATGCGTAGGTTACCAACTCATAGAAGATGCCCCGCGCATACCGAACGTACGTAGATTAAGTAAATACCGTAATAATAATAAATAATGATAATAATACAGTATAGTACTGTAATAATGATAATAATGATAATAATAACAATAATAATTTTATTAACAACAACAACAATAATAATAATAATAACAATAATAATAATACAGCTTTACGTACGCTATTTTACGCTTTTGTTGTAGGATGTGCGTGTCTCTCTCTCTCTCTCTCTCGTACGCTTATTCGAAATGTGATTTTTGCAACAAAGAATATTATTGGATGCAGTACTACGTACGTATACATACAAAAGATTCATGGAAAAGAAGCACATCCATTACATTTGTAGTACAGTAGTAGCCAACAGCAGCCTTACACCATTCTAATATGGTATGACTGCATCTGATTTGCGTTTCATGTTCGATTTAATTTTACTACGTACTGTATACAGTACTGAATTATCGTATGATCACATTCTCTTTTCGTGTTTTATTTCTTTCTGTGCTGAATTATATATCATATGTAATGCAATGAACAATCAGTAAGAACAGATATTACTAATTACAGTATTAATGGAATTACAGGTAACAAAATATCGTATTTGGTTGTCTTCAGATTTCGCGGTATTTTCGAATTTTCCGGAAAATCCGTGATATGTATATATATATGGGTTATGGGAAAACCCCGCGAAGTGGTAAATCCGCGATTGTCGAACCGCGAAGTAGCGAGGGTTCACTGTATACATATATATATTAAAAACAAGCCCCTCTCACCAGAGTATGACTACTCTTCTCCTCCGCTACTCGAGAGACGGTAAAGAAATATATATATATATATATATATATATATATGTATATATATATATATATAGCACTTGATATATACTATATAAGAGAGGTTATCTTATTCAAAATACTAATAATGGTGATTATGACAATAGCGATGATGTCCGCTGCATTTTATATACTACTTTGGATACCATAACTGATTTTATTCTAAAAGACCGAATAATACAAGAATAAATCTTGTATGACTTACCTGAATTGCTCCAACTCCCAGCAACTGATACAATTACTTTTGGTTTTGAAGTCTAACGCCATCTACCGGCCTGCAATGCAAAGATCTTACTGAGTGTTTGGCAGAAGATTTTACAAGAATTGTTATTTAAAAAAAAAAAAAAAAGAAGAAAGGAAAAAAATGTAGACAAAAAACGTTTTCGTAGACTTCATCAATAATAAATTGTTAGCAAAGAGATCAACAAACTTATCATACACGGACTCTAAAGAACATTATTATTATTATTATTATTATTATTATTATTATTATCATTATTAGCTAAGCTACAACCCTAGTTGGTAAAGCAAGATGCTTTAAGCCCAAGGGCTCCAACAGGGAAAAACAGCCCACTGAGGAAGGCAATGGGGTATTAAGTAAATGATATAAAAAATAATGAACAATTAAAATAGAATATTTTTAAAACATTAACATAAAACATATATTTCATATATAAACTACATAAAGACTTATGTCAGCCTGTTCAACATAATAAAAAAACATTAGCTACAAGTTTGAGCTGTAAAGAGAGAGAGAGAGAGAGAGAGAGAGAGAGAGAGAGAGAGAGAGAGAGAGAGAGAGAGAGATAATTGCCCTCTTCGTACATTAGATATTCGTTGACCTTAACCGTGCCATAACACAAGACAAAGTGTTGGGTTAGCTGACATTTCGTAGTAAGATCTAAGCCGGAGATATTTCAATGCCAGATACCGCTATTCGTCTAAGATTAGAAAAGCTGTTCAGTGCTAATGGTACTCCGTGACAGGTAAATTGTAGCCCAATTACACAGATAATATTAGGTAGGATTATGCACCTTGAATAAAGCTGTATCATGCATAATGCAGACTCGATTACCCACCACACACATATCATTATCATTACCTCCGCCAACGAAGTTGGAAGGGGGTTATGTTTTTGCCTATGTTTGTGTGTTTGTTGACTTGTTTGTGAACAGCTTCCTGGCCACAATTTTAATAGTTGAGTTATGAAACTTGCAGGGATTAACCGTTATGTAAAAAGCTGGAAATGATTACATTTTGGAAGGTCAAGGTCACGGTCAAGCAAAATGTCCAATTCACGTAATCAGCCGTAAGTTTGGACATCGTTGTCACTGAGACTTCAAACTTGGTTCATATTTGAGTGTATGAAAATTCACTCCAATTAATACATGTTAAGGTCAAAGGTCAAGGTCGAGAAATAAGCTTCCACGGAGGAGGTCTGTGCTCTACTGAGTGCCCCTCTAGTTTGTAGTGTGTCACAGCTAGGTTGTAGGCCTAAATCTTCAGTAAAGCTTTCAGGGGGAAAGTGCTACCACCCAGTTAACCCATATCGTTTGACATACTACCAGATGAATTATTCTCTACTTGGCTCAATAAAGACTCAAAACTCTTTCTGCACACAAGCCAAAGTACAGATTGAGTACAGTAAGGAAAAGCTGCAGAAATTGGTAAAAGACTTTATCACTGAAATTAATCACGAGGAAAACGAGAAGTGATAATTGTTAGTATGGATGTTAGAAGAGGTTGTTTTGGGTAAGCATCTGTTAATAAATATAATGAACAATGGTAAGATAAAATAAGAGGCAAGTTGCAGAATTAGCGAAAGAAGAACGGTAGCATAGGCCTATTGTGGGGAAAAGATTGCTAGGAGACTTGCACTGTCTGTAGAAGCCAAGTGGGGAATTTATGAAGGGGTTGTTTAGTGCTGGTAAAAGTCTTGCTTTTTAATATATATATATATATATATATATATATATATATATATATATATATATATATATATATATATGCATATATATACATATATATACACACACACACACATATATATATATATATATATATATTCTAGTATACACAACCCGCCATAAATGATGGCTAAATATTTATATAGATATGTACACACTTACAGACTCCCTCTCAGCAGGGTATGACTACTCCCTAGGCCCCAAGCCGAGGGAAGGGGCGAGACCGAGCAGTTATACATCTGGCAATGCCGTTAAGCATGACCGATATATATATATATATATATATATATATATATATATATATATATATATATATATATATATCATATATATATATATCATATATATATATATATTATATATATATATATATATATATATATATATATATATATATATATATATATATATATATATATATACTGTATATATATATATACTGTATATATATATATATATTCATATATATACAGTATATATATATATATATATATATATATATATATATATATATATATATATATATATGTGTGTGTGTGTGTGTGTGTGTGTGTGTGTCTGTGTGTAGTTTTATGCGTTACCATTACAAGTACAACGTAAACAGTAAACTTAACGATTTTTGAACATACCAACGTAATCCCCCAACCGCTAAGAAACCCCAGAATTGCACAACATAACGGAAAATGGAAAGCTTCAAAAAAATATGTCTTTAAAAAAGGAAATGGAACTTTGGTTTGCAATTTTCGCCGCGGCTTAGGAGAGGAAGCCACCAAAGAATTTATGAATCCATAACCACCAACGCCACGCCGGTGAGTTTCAATGCAAATTCTACATGACTTTAATAGTGTCTTTTAATGGATTGGGGGGGAGATCATGCTGTTTTGGGGGAAGTCTGGTGTAGTGGGGGTGGTGGTAGGGGGGTGAGTCACTGGCTGATCCTCATGTTGGTCTAGGAACTTATTCAGACCTTGAGTCTAGGTGTATTGGGGGGAGATCATACTTTTTGAGGGAAGTCTGGTGTAGCGGGGGGAGGGGTGAGTCACTGGCTGATCCTCATGTTGGTCTAGGAACTTATTCAGACCTTGGGTCTAGGTGTAGTAAGAACTTATTTAGACCTTGGGTCTAGGTGTAGTAAGAACTTATTTAGACCTTAGGTCTACTGTAGGTGTAGTAAGAAATTATTTAGACATTGGGTCTAGGTGTAGTAAGAACTTTAAACCTTGGGTCTAGGTGTAGTAAGAACTTATTCAGACCTTGGGTCTAGGATCTTATTTAGACCTTGGGTCTACTGTAGGTGTAGTAAGAACTTATTTAGACCTTAGGTCTACTGTAGGTGTAGTAAGAACTTATTTAGACCTTGGGTCTACTGTAGGTGTAGTAAGAACTTATTTAGACCTTAGGTCTACTGTAGGTGTAGTTAGAACTTATTTAGACCTTGGGTCTAGGTGTAGTTAGAACTTATTTAGACCTTAGATCTAGGTGTAGTAAGAACTTATTTAGACATTGGGTCTAGGTGTAGTAAGAACTTATTTAGACCTTGGGTCTAGGTGTAGTAAGAACTTATTCAGACCTTGGGTCTAGTGTAGTAAGAACTTATTTAGACTTTTGGTCTAGATGTAGTAAGAACTTATTTAGACCTTGGGTCTAGGTGTAGTAAGAACTTATTTAGACCTTGGGTCTATGTGTAGGAAGAACGTTATACTGTTACGGAGATAACAATAACAGTAACCGTAACACAAGTTTCGAGAGCTTTGGAAGGATAAAGATTTAAAGGCGTACGTGTAGGTAATGAAATTTTTTATGCTGATGCATATCTGGTACAGTATCAATAAAGATTCACGTGTATGATTATGTTATTTTGACGGCAATCAAGCTTTATATGTGCATTGTATGAGTAAACGAGTTTATTATTATTATTATTATTATTATTATTATTATTATTATTATTAGCTAAGGTACAACCCTGGTTTGAAAAGCAGGATGCTATAAACCCAAAGGGTCAAGCAGAGAAAAATAGCCCAGTGAGGAAACGAAATAAAGACATAAACTACAGGCATAACGCAGTTTCAAAACCAATATTTGCGAGTTAAAACACTGCTGCCTTGGTAAATACTGACTCAGTAAAGTTCGATTTAAAAATTCAGGTCATATTGCCCAGCGTTAGAGCCGTGGAGACCATTCAGCATAGAATAGCAAAGGGGATAAAGAATTAAAAGATGAAAAATGTTATGCTGTTAAATGGAGGAAACCAAGTAGGTAAAGTCGAAGGATACATCTAGGTTCAGAAGGAAAGACCCTTTAGTGATGCCTATAGTGGCCCACGTCAGTGTAACTGACGGCATTACTCCCCTATGATAGTAATAACTCAATAGGTCTATGTATAAACCATAACAACTCCAATCACCCTATGAAAATCAAAATTCAGATAAGTCAAATAAATGCACTGTTTTTCACAATCATACTCTAGGTATAGAACACCGAATAAGTTTATAATTATTATTACTAAACAAGCTACAGCCCTAGTTAGAAAAGCAAAATGTTATAAGCCTTAGAGCTTCGAACACGGAACGTAGCCCAGTGAAGAGAGTAATTAAGTATGGAACGTCTTACCATGAAACCTGAATTTTTAATCTGAAGAATTCCCGGTAGGATATACAGAAATAAAGGATGATCATGATTTATAGATACGGTTTCGAACGATATCAAGCCTGAATGTGAAGCTAACTCAAGACTAATGAGGCAGTAATAGTTATGAAAACAAGGTTGAATATGCTAGAATTAAAAGAAAATTATAGGAACGGGAATGATAATGATAACATTTGTATCATGTAGGAAGGCAGAGGATATTACGGAGCATATGTTTAGCTGTAGTGAGTTATGAAATTTTAGAAACAATGCCATAGAAATAGGGAATTTAGAAACTCCAACTAAGTTATAGCCCGGTATATTAAAAGGTCCTTGAAGTTAGAAGTAAAAGTATGCAAGCTGCGCTGCCTGCGTAGGAGGTAACTAATGATAATGAATTTCCTGCAGATGGCAGAGCTTTGCACCTAACACGCTTCTAGTAGTAGTGTGCCCACAATTACACTGTTGTGAAGAGAGCAACAAGGAACCTGGAAGCTCCCATCGTAATACTGAGTGATAGTTATTAACGAATATGAATGTCAAAATCTTAACATATATACAACAAATTTCAATTATAATATTTCCTTAGTCTTCAAATCTTCACATCAAGTCCAGGAGATTGGTAACATGTCGGTTTGAGTTTTAAATGCTATGATAATATATCTGAATTTTAATATTTAAACAGGGAGCTACGTAGAAGCCCTTAAACTGTTTAACTATTATAGAATATAACAAAAACCGCATAATGACGATTATTATTGCTTAATTTCTGGGGAAAATATGAAAAACTATTAGAACTTGATTACTCAGATTAATAATACATAATTAATTTTATCGTGTAACAAGAGTTCATGATAATGTATGACACATCGTAGCAAAAACACATTTTGTAACAAGAGTTCATGATAATGTATGACACGTCATAACAAAAACACAAGTAAAAACAAAGGAATTCAGTTTGTGGTGTTTCTCAAACTAGAGTAGCAATTATCATAATTGGTTTTGAAGGCGTTTACATTGCCAAATCAGTTTAGCATCTAATTATCTTTCATAATGAGAGTATCAAATTAACTTAAGATTACAGAAATATGTCCACCATAATAATTCAATGAACGTATCTAATCAACCGTTTCCACTTATAAATCTATATATATATATATATATATATATATATATATATATATATATATATAAATTATATATATATATAGATAGATAGATAGATATATATATATATATATATATATATATATATATAAACACACACACACACACACACACACACACATATATATATATATATATATATATATATATATATATATATATAAACACACACACACACATATATATATATATATATATATATATATATATATATATATATATATATGTATATATATATATACATATGTATCTATATATATATATATATATATATATATATATATATATATATATATATATATATATATATATGTATATGTATATATACATTCATATATATATATATATATATATATATATATATATATATATATATATATATATATATACATGCATAACTTTAAAAACAGTTAACAATATGGATTGGATATATGAATTTGGGCCATAATAATAGTTCGAAGAGGCTGGACAGCATAATGGAGAAATGGAAACGAAATGAAGGTAAAGTTCTCTTGCTTTGAGGGTACACTCGAGTACACTATTCTATCTAATTTCTCTTCTTGTT
>NC_090754.1:51110577-51123077 GCF_036898095.1 Palaemon carinicauda
TACTTGAACCTACTTATTCTTGATAGAAATCTCAGAATCATATTAAAAGGAAAACTATATTTTCATCTTCGTATTTCCAACGTAATATCTTTGTATATACAGTATCAGTAAATGAGATGTTAGATAGGCTATTTGTTATAGATTATGTGACAAGTTTGAATAAGGAATAAGCATATGTAAGCTATATGTACCTTGAGCAAGTTTAGTCTATCATTATAAAGAGACCTGAAATTTGTTGAGGAGTTATGTTATAGTGAGAGATAAAGTTTTTGTGATGAAAATAATACATACTAATTTATATGTAGGAATGTGATTTGTTTTGTGTAAAGAATATAGACAGAGAAAAGGGTGTGTTGTGTCCATGGCTGCCCAATCACTTTGTTATTATTATTATTATTATTAAATGCTAAGCTACAACCCTAGTTGGAAAAGCAGAATGCTATAAGCCCAGGGGCCCCAACAGGGAAAATAGCTCAGTGAGGAAAGGAAACATGGAAAAATAAAATATTTTAAGAATAGTAACAACATTTAAATAAATATTTCCTATATAAACAATAAAAACTTCAACAAAACAAGAGAAAGAGAAACTAGATACAACAGTGTGCCTGAGTGTACCCTCGTGCAAGAGAACTCTAACCCAAGACAGTGGAAGGCCATGATACAGAGGCTATAGCACTACCCAAGACTAGAGAACAATGGTTTGATTTTGGAGTGTCCTTCTCCTAGAAGAGCTGCTTACCATAGCTAAAGAGTCTCTTCTACCCTTACCAAGAGGAAAGTAGCCACTGAACAATTACATTGCCGTAGTTAACCCCTGGGGTGAAGAAGAATTGTTTAGTAATCTCAGTGTAGTCAGGTGTATGAGGACAGAGGAGAATCTGTAAAGAATAGGCCAGACTATTCGATGTCTGTGTAGGCAAAGGGAAAGAACCGTAACCAGAGAGAAGGATCTAATATGGTACTGTCTGGCCAGTCAAAGGACCCCCTAACTCTCTAGCGGTAGTATCTCAACGGGCGGCTGGTGCCCTGGCCAACCTACTACCTATTATTTGTATGGAAGTAAAATGTTTGTTTAACGTAGATGATAAAAAGGTGAATGTTGCAGAGATGAAATGTGGTATGATAAGAATTTAAAGCGTAGGAAATATGGAGAAACATAATGGGGGGTAGAATGGTTAGTTTTTGGTGAAAGGATATACGCATTTTATGATTGCTTGCTTATGTGAAAGAATATATATGTATGATGATATGTAGGTGAAAACTTTATACATTTCTGTAGTGTTTTGAGTAAGGGAGAACGAATGGGTTGTTATAAAGGAAGAGCATCAGTATTTCATGAAGTGTGTGTGTATGTGTTTAGGATTGAGGATTTGGGATATGAATGGAAGTTGGCATTTGTGGGGAGGCATTGGGGCACCACTGTTCTGCGTAGGTCTATAAAAATATTATTTTTGTGGACTTTCCTGCACAGGGTGATCATCCATGATTAAATAGTTTAAGTGTGATTGTGTCTGTGGTCATTGTTTTCTTCTCTCTTGGGAACTGGCTCTAATTAAGGAAAACAGTATGAATGTTGGGAAAATTTATTTGTATATACAGTACATACATACATGTATAAAGATGCATCGTGAGTATGCACGTGTTCACCCATTCTTTAATTAGGTCAAAATATATCTTGGTTAGGTTACGCATAGTAAACATGGTGTTGATACACAGGTTAAATATTCACTGATTGTAATAGTCAACATTTCCACAGTGTTTAGATAAACGGCGTAAAAAATGACCTGAGGAGGATGAAATGGATTGCAGGAATATCACTGCTGACGGAGAGATAAGATATAAGAATGTAGTGAATATGTATTTTAAAGGCGAAGGTCAGGAAAGCTCTGCACATGTAATGAGAGGAGGTAGAACCAACCAAGAGAGCTAAGAATATGCTAGTAAGGAAGGAGTATGGGATGGGGACTGGGGCGTCAGCCGATCAGATAGATGTATGTGGTGGGGAGCGGGTATGGTGGGACCGGAAGAAGATGCAAGGAATAGAAATAAATGGAAAAAGTTCACTCGAGGGGCCGACCCTACAATCTTTCTTCTATTGACGTGCTCTTTTCCATTTTTTTTATAGTGTGATTAATAAGGTCGAAAGAAGAAGGAAAAGTGACTCGAAAAGATTGTAACTGACAACAGCGATATATTAAACATTGTAAAGGAACAAAAAGTGAACTTTCTACTAGTTTGAAGGATTAAAAGTTTCAACATCGAGCTATTCGGGTTTTGTATTTTTTTTCCTATTGTAACGGTTTTATGCGGCCTAGGCTATACAAGAATGACTTTTGGATTTTTTGTAGCGAATTATTTTAGTAGTTGTCTTTAAACTGAACATTGAGGAAAATACAAAATGCTGTACATGGATTTCATGATATTGGATCAGAATCATCAGATAGCAATTCACGATGGGCATGAACAGTATTACTGGTTTCCTCTTTGGCATAATTGGAGGGAAATAACTTCAGTGTAAATGAGAAATTCAGCGTGAAGGCTCTCTAGTATTAGCATATTTAGAAATCATGTTTATTGAAAGAGTACATGGTTAAAGTAAAGTTTTATAATATTGTATGCACAGAAGCCAGTGGTAGATTTAGGGACGTAAAGAATCGTGTAACGACTCGCGAATATTAGTGCTCGCTAATTTATTACAGACTAGACTTTCATCGCGACATCGGCTAAGCCATAACGCCAATCTTCCTCGTAGTGTTGTTATTGGTTGTGACTCTTGTGTTGTTCTTTGAAATTGCTTCTCATGAGGAGATTGTCTACCTTCTTCTCTCGTTTGAAGGAATATTTTGAATGGCTGTGAATTTTTATTGGTTTAAATGAACATGAAGCGTTTATGAGTCAAACTTGCTTCAACAGCGCAGGAAATACTAAGCAGCTAACATTTTTCGGTACGTTTAATTTTTATTGTTTCAAGATAACCCAAGAATGCTATTTTTAGAATAGTGTATATTCTATATTTCTAAGGATTATCAGTGGGCAGTTCTTCATGTTGCTTTTACGTATGTTACTACGTGAACAAATCTACTACTTTTACGTAATTTTTCCTGGTATCAAAGTATTTATTTGGATTTGCCGGCCTAACTAATCAGATTATTATTATTTTTACTACTACTTGTAGTAGTAATATTAGTAGAACTATTGCTATTTCTATTACTAACAGTAGTAGTACTAGTACTATTACTACTATTATTATTATTATTATTATTATTATTATTATTATCATCACTTCTACTACTAGTTATTACTACTAATATTACTACTACTACCACTACTACTACTACTACTACTACCTAAGCTCAGCTGTAACCATAGTTTTTTTCCTAATGGTTACTGCTGAGAAGGCATGTTTGTGAAAGAGCATAATGGGACTTCATGGTATGTTGGTCATGAAACTCCCCTCACCATTGAGGCACGTTATTCTCAAACACTATAGCATAAAAATGATCCGGTTTTGATGAATAGCCTATTATTTTTTGCTTCCTGAATATTCCTTTGAAGGATGAAAGGGCTATAGCAGCATATTCGGTCTTGATATTTACAGTTTTTTTTTTCTTTATAGCAGTTAGTCTTTTTAGAAAGCATTCAAAGGAGCTTACGCACCCACAACCAGTTGCATTTTGGCATTTTTATAGTGTATATGTGAAAGATCTATCTTAATGTTGTTACTGTTATTAAAATATTTTATTTTAATTTTCACTACTTCTGTTGTAGTTTATTTCTTTACTTATTTCCTTTCGTCGCTGGGCTATTTTTTTTACCGGTGAAGCCCTTGGGTTTATAGCGTCCTGCTTTTCCAACTAGAGTTGTAGCTTAGCTATTAATAATAATAATAATAATAATAATAATAATAACAATATTGTTTGGAACTTTGGAAGCCACGGCCATTCTTCATAATGAGTCTGGGTAACTGCTCAAGGCAAAATATGAGGTTCATTCGTATGAGCTCTGTTTAAATTAAGCGTAAGTGTTGACATTGTTTGATTTATCCATTCACTGAGTCTTTGTCATCGGCGCACTGCCAAGTCGCCTCAAACAATTGATCACTGCGTATCGAGTTAAACTCCAGCCTTGCTATTATTAATATGTGTTTGTTATTCAGAAATTTCCTGCGTAGTGTTGCATTCTTAATTAAAAACAATAAAGTCATTGAAGTTAATGAAATGTACCCAGTAATGAATTTTGTAAAAAAGCAAACGGTTCATGCGAGAGTGCATTAGTTAGAACGTAATCCTAAAGGCTTTCTCGTTTAGACCCAGGCTAATTGAGATTCGTTAGTTACGTTAAAATAAAGTTAGTCTGCTGAATTACACTTGTGTAATACCAGGAATAACGTTATTCTGCATTTACTTGGCATTTTCCCCTGTAACTTTGGTGTTTTTATTCTAACCCTTCTCGTAAGTTCAGCTAAAAGGCTGCTGTTTCGAAACTGCTTCGGGAAAAAATTCATTTGGAAGTAAGAATATGATCTAATTCTAAGATTAAAGAGGCTTGGATTTATACCTCAGGAAATTGAAATAGTCGAGAAAAAAATCATTGGTATAATTTTTATTTTTTGATTGATTTGAACGGTTAGAAGTCTGCGTTTAGCTGCTGAAATACCTTATTATTATTATTATTATTATTATTATTATTATTATTATTATTATTATTAGCGTAGCTACAACCCTAGTTGGAAAAGCAGGATGCTACAAGCCCAAGGGCTCCAACAGGGAAAAATAGCCCAGTGAAGAAAGGAAATAAAGAAACTACATGAGATAATGGCTTATTGATCATAATATATTTTAAGATCAGTACCAATGTTAAAATAGATATGTCCTATATAAACTAAGAGAGAATTATGTCAGCCCGTCCAACATGAAAACATTCGCTGAAAGTTTGAACTTCTGAAGCCGATCGTAAGGGTAAAGAAAAACGTTTGGGTGTACTCATGTCTTTATGACTCCCAAGCCCTCTTCACTCCCTTCCATCATCCATCCTCAACATGTTTTGACGGTGTTGCTGTTTTTGGAATGATTTATTGTTAATTTGTTCTCATCATTTATTTATGTCCTTGTTTCCTCTCCTCACTGGGCTATTTTTCTCTGTTGGAGCCCTTGGGCTTGTAGCATCTTGCTTTTCCAACTGTGGTTGTAGCTTGGCTAGTAATAGTAATGATAATTATAATGTGCCCACACCATCTTAGGCGTGATACTCTTATCATCTCGGTAATTTTTACCACGCCTGCCATTATTCTCATTTCATCAATTTATAATCTACTAAGCAGTGAATCTCAACTTGTGGCCACACCATCTCTGGCGAGACACTCACCCTCTAATCTTTACTAAGCCTGCCATTATTCTTATTTCATCATTTTATAATCTACTAAGCATTGAATCTCAACTTGTGCCCACACCATCTCAGACGTGACACTCTTATCACCTCAGTAATTCTTATTTCATCATTTTCTAATCTTATAAGCAGTGATATTCCCCTAAAGCCCGATTCACACGACCCGTTTTCTTTCCGACAGGCTGGCCGTCGGTTAACCGGCGTCTAGCTTTCTACGTGTATTTAAATGCAACTGGTTCACACGACCCGTTAGGCTGACGTCGGCCATCCGAGTCGGCTCGGCTTTTTTTCCAAGAAACCTCGTCCGGTTTGACGGCCGTTAGCCACCCGTCCCAACCAACGTATGGATGATGTTTTGTATGAACGAGGACCTGTATCGTACCCGTTCGTTTCGTGGCCTACGACCCCGACTTTTCCTCATAGTACAGTCATAAAAATTAGTTACTTTGTTGTTGACACCATGTATTAGAGGTTAATTGAACTTTTTCAGGGGTATGAGGAGATGTTTGACATGGCAAACAAGATGTATAGAAATAATTTACATAAATAAAAGATATGGAAAATGACTGGAGAGGCATTAAATAAAATAGGTGAGTTTATCATAATTTTAATATTCTTGGCATGGTGTATAGAGTATAATGAAGTTGCATAACTTATTTTATCAACACAGTTATCAACCAACATCTTATAGTGTCAAAATTATCGTAATTTACTCGGTGTTCACGTGACAGATTCTAAGTATACAATGAAAACCGCGCGCTGCTTGTGAATCGGCCTTAATTCACATTGGTATTCCCAGCTCTGTTCTCTCAAGCTTTGCTTCCCAGTTTCCGATCTATACATTAACACTGGTCTTATTTCTGTGCTATAGATCTGGACTTTTACCTTGATTGACATTTTCCTATCACATACTACTGTATTGAAATGAATTTATTTGCAATATTTGAACGGCATTATTCTATAATGTTTGTTTATACAGTATATGATCATGTTTCATTATCTTTACAACAAATTTAGTAATATTTGAGAAACACGTTATATAATTGGAAATAGTTCCATGCAGTTACAAGGGGCATTTGAATAAGAATAGAAACAGCATTTATTATGCTCTCTCTCTCTCTCTCTCTCTCTCTCTCTCTCTCTCTCTCTCTCTCTCTCTCTCCTCTCTCTCTCTCTCTCTCTCTCTCTCTCGCGATTCACGTCATATATTTGGAAATAGTTCTATGTAGTTACTAGCTAGGGGCATTTAAATAAGAATAGGTACGGCATTTATTATGCTTTCTCTCTCTCTCTCTCTCTCTCTCTCTCTCTCTCTCTCTCTCTCTCTCTCTCTCTCTCTCTCGCGATTCACGTCATATATTTGGAAATAGTTCTCTGCAGTTACTAGGTAGGGGCATTTAAATAAGAATAGAAACGGCATTTATTATGCTCTCTCTCTCTCTCTCTCTCTCTCTCTCTCTCTCTCTCTCTCTCTCTCTCTCTCTCTCTCTCTCTCTCGTATGCACATTTATATGATGTACACATACGTTTTTTAATAGAAAGATTTACGATACAATACACGGGTGCTGTGCTGCCCTCCATGATTTTAGACTTTGCGTTCCCATTTAATCTAGTTATTACCGTAACGGTTAATCCTCTTGGTAGAGCAGGAGTTTACTTTTCTCTAAGAAGCTTATCTAGGGTTGTTCTTGCACGAGTTTGCCTCTTATTGAATGTCTGGTCTTCGTTCTGTTTATATATATATATATATATATATATATATATATATGCTATTTATATTTATATATATATGTTATTTATATATATATATATATATATATATATATGTTATATATATATATATATATATATATATATATGTTATATATATATATATATACAGTATATGTATATATATATATATATATATATATATATATATTGTTATTATTATTATTATTAATATATATTATTATTATTTCTACTACTATTGTTATTATCATAACTACTACTTGCTAAGCTACAATCCTAGTTGGAAAAGCAGGATGCTATAAGCCCAGGGGGCCCAACAGGGAAAATAGCCGAGTGAGGAAAGGAAACAAGGAAAAATAGAATATTTTAAGAACAGTAACAACATTAAAATAGATATTTCTTATATAAACTATAAGAACTTTAACAAAACAAGAGAAAGAGAAATTAGATTGAATAGTGTGTCCGAGTGTTCCCTTAGGCAAGAGAACTCTTAACACAAGATAGTGGAAGACCATGGTACACACAGACAGACACACATATATATATATATATATATATATATATATATATATATATATAATATATATAATATATATATATATATATATATATATATATATATATATATTTCGCTCAGGGAGGATAGTGAGTTGTCATACCATGGTGAGGGGGTGTTAATCTGAGAGGTACACTCTGAAACCATATTCTCCCACAAATTGCCGAACCATCGGTTGTAGTTAGTAAAGGGGGCGGGAATAAGGCTGAATTTGTGTACGCGTGCGTATGTGTGTGTGCGTTTACGTGTGTGCATATATATCTATTTAAACGCCATTTTTTATGGCTTGGGTACACTAGTAATGTATAAATGATAACAAAAGTAACTCTTGTGTTAATTGATAACAACATGAGTATACATAAATGCATATGAGCTGTACATAATGTATATACTTGATAATGTATTTGACATGTATACAAAGGGCATCTCTGCCTGCCTTGATATGAATCATAATTCTTGAAGTGTTTGTGCATTTTGGACTATGCAATAACCCTGACTTTCAACATCTGACATTTGAGCCAGTTACGTGATTTAGTGTATTAGTCTCTCTCTCTCTCTCTCTCTCTCTCTCTCTCTCTCTCTCTCTCTCTCTCTCTCTCTCTCTGATCCAATTTACTCCGATGTGTGTTATTGGCTCCTATTCATTTTCAATTTCCATTGACGTTTTCGCCTTTTAGAATCCTTTCAGTTTTTCCATTTGGGGGTGGAAACGGTGCCGTGGGCGTGAAAGAAGTTGGAGATGGGGCTGTGGGCGTGAAAAGAAGCCGTGGCCGATGGGGTGTCGGGAAGTGGATTTTAACCTTCCCCCTCTTCCCCTCCCCTCCCCCTCCCCCCGCCTCCTTCAGAGGATGTAGAGGTTTTCGATGTAAATCACCTTTTTTGGGCCGAAGTTTAAATGTCAGGGCGAATGGAAGCTTGGAAGAAATGTATTTCGAGGTGGGTTCGGTGCTTCGGATTTCAATTTGTTTCGCAAGTGCGGCTTTTAAGTATGTGGTTATGTATAGATTTTGTTATGTATATAATTGTGTGTGTATATGTATTGTATGTTCAGATATATATATATATATATATATATATATATATATATTATATATATATATATATATATATATATATATATATATATATATATATATATATATATATACACAAACATAAAATACACAATTATCAATTATATATATATATGTAAATGTATATATATATATATTTATATATATATATGTATGTATATATATATGTATATATATATATATATGTATGTATGTAAATATATATATATATATATATATATATATATATATATATATATATATATATAATATCTGCCGAGTTTATTCTGATTGGCTCTGTAAGAGTCAAATTGGAATTATGGGAGTGGTAAATCTCCATCCCTTTAATAATAATAACATTATTATTATTAATGATAAAACTTCTTACAGATTTCAGGAAATTTTATATCAGTGGTTATGTATGGATAAGTGTTTAGCCTATGCTATACGATTAGTTATATGAAGATATGAATGTCTCAGTTACTTTTATTATTAATATATTTTTGTATTGCTGTTTAAGGGGCAATTGTAATCATGGAGATTCTAATAGTTTTTATTCATTTCCACAGATTCTTCAGTATGCCGACGAAGACCCGTCGGACCTGAATTCTAAAGGTAAGTTTAACGACATTATCTGTATTTGTTAACATGGCAAAGCGCGCTTCCTTTTAATATCTTAAGTTATATTATATATTCGTGTCATTATAGGTAATCATAGCATCCAGTCAGAGTTTTAAATTTTCATCTATTTAATTGTTCATGGTTTGTTGTTTAG
Source organism: Palaemon carinicauda (assembly GCF_036898095.1). Lineage (NCBI taxonomy): Eukaryota > Metazoa > Arthropoda > Malacostraca > Decapoda > Palaemonidae > Palaemon > Palaemon carinicauda. The sequence goes on from NC_090754.1 coordinate 51,120,077, forward strand.
TTCCATATATTCGTGTCATTATAGGTAATCGTAGCATGCAGTCGGAGTTTCACTTTTCATCTATTTAATTGTTCATGGTTTGCTATTTAGTTCAATATTTCAATATGGACCCATTCTAGTGTGGATTCACCTCAAAAAAAAAAAAAAATCAAGATATACAGGTACATGTTGATAGCCACACTGATATGTGTATAACCAGGTTTTTCTGTCATTTTGTAATGATGGAAGCCAATTGTAGGGATAGGTTAATATGCATTATCCTACTTTGATGAAATATGGTTTGGGTTCTGGACGAATCACTCAACCAAGAAGTACAGTGGTAACGTGTTGGCCGTAGATCGATCATAACTCGGAACCGTGAGTTTAAGCTGTTTACTGGGGAGACTACTGTTGTGTTTGGGTACCACAGTGTGATGTAGGGCTTGCCCATCTGACGTTCCGGTGAGCATCTATTCTGATGAAACTGGAACTGAAACCAGAAACTTTTAACTTTTTACGATGGTGTGTTCCATCTGCATAAAAACACGCTGATAGCTATTTTCGTTGTCATGTGACCTTAGCCAATGTGTATGTAATGAACTTGTGGTATTCCAGTGCGTAAGACTTTGTTTTGTCAATATTGAAGATAATGAGCATTGAGCGTGGTGAGCTTTGTGGCGTACCCAAGAAAATAAGCTTTCTTCTTTCCCTCCGTTATCCATACATTAAGGGGTCGATTGCGGTATACACCCTCTCCAATGCCTTCTAGCAAAGGCATCTTCTTCCACTAAACCTCTTCTCTCCATATCTTCCTTCACTTTGCCTCGCCATGCAATTCTCTGCTCCCCTCCCAGACCATCCAAGACTGGAAGATGCATTAGCAACTCTCTGGTGGATATATGAAGTGCCTCACACTGAAGGACCTGGGGGAACCCAAACATAGGATAAGGCAATAAGGCAATCTTTTCTCCTTAACAGGATCCTCCCAAGCCCTTCCCACTCCCTCCCCACCATCCATCCTCAACATGTACCCACACCATCTCAGTCGTTACACTCTCTATCACCTCTGTAAACTTTACTACGCCTGCCATTCTTACATCATTCTCCAATCTTTCAAGTAGTGATATTCCCATAATCCATCTCGGCATACAACAGGGAAATAAGTGAACATCGGTCATTACTGAATAAATACTCCTCCTGCTTACAGTTTTCTTTCTCTTAGAAGCTTGTCTTTCTCCGCATCTAAGGAGTTGTTATCGTTCACTTTCCTTTATTGTTTTCAATTAAATGAATAGAAAGTACGCCACGAAAGTATCATATATATTCATATATTTTGAAAGTACGCCATGAAAGTATCAAATATACCGAGTACGTCGTGAAAGTATCCAATATAGAAAGTATCAATTATAGAAAGTCCGCCATGAAAGTATCAAATATGGAATGTACGTCATGAAAGTGTTAAATGTAGAAAGTACTTCATGAAAGTATCAAATATGGAATGTACGTCATGAAAGTATTAAATATAGAAAGTACTTCATGAAAGTATCAAATATAGAAAGTACTTCATGAAAGTATCAAATACAGAAAGTACGTCATGAAAGTATAAAATATAGATAATACAGTATGAAAGTATCAAAAATAGAAAGTACGTCATGAAAGTATCAAATATAGAAAGTACGCCATGAAAGTATCAAATATAGAAAGTACGTCATGAAAGTATCAAATATAGACAATACAGTATGAAAGTATCAAAAATAGAAAGTACGTCATGAAAGTATCAAAAATAGAAAGTACGTCATAAAAGTATCAAATACAGAAAGTACGTCATGAAAGTATAAAATATAGATAATACAGTATGAAAGTATCAAAAATAGAAAGTACGTCATGAAAGTATCAAATATAGAAAGTACGCCATGAAAGTATCAAATATAGAAAGTACGTCATGAAAGTATCAAATATAGACAATACAGTATGAAAGTATCAAAAATAGAAAGTACGTCATGAAAGTATCAAAAATAGAAAGTACGTCATAAAAGTATCAAATACAGAAAGTACGTCATGAAAGTATAAAATATAGATAATACAGTATGAAAGTATCAAAAATAGAAAGTACGTCATGAAAGTATCAAATATAGAAAGTACGCCATGAAAGTATCAAATATAGAAAGTACGTCATGAAAGTATCAAATATAGACAATACAGTATGAAAGTATCAAAAATAGAAAGTACGTCATGAAAGTATCAAAAATAGAAAGTACGTCATAAAAGTATCAAATGTAGAAAGTACGCCACGAAAGTATCAACATATTTAAATCCCTCACGAAGCCAACTCAATTCTTTTTAGAAATTTTTTTGAAACCTTACACTAAAATCTTATTAAATAGGCATACATAGTTTTATTTACGCCTTTTTATGAATTCTGCTTGGAAAAAATAAAAGCTATATAGGGTTTAGGATTCTGTTTTAATTTACGCCATATCGTAATGCCTCGCTATGGCCTCATCCAGTTTTTGCATATGCATTTGATGGCGTTTTTATGCTTTCCAATTTGAATATTTTTACCCGATGCATTTCTTCTCTCGAGAGTAAATGTCAAATGCTGGTGTTTTTTGGTCGGATTTTGGAAGTTGGTTATTTTTATTTTTTTTTTTCAGCTGTCTTTATGCTTACGATTTAAGATATTGAAAAAGGGAAATTTTAATTTTTGCCCAGGGTTTTAGAATTATGCGATTTGTTATTATCTTAAAATAAAGTTTTTATTTTTATTTATTTTTTTAAGGTGTCTTTATGCTTACGATTTAAGATAATGAAAACTGAAATATTAATTTTTGCCCGTGGTTTTTAGAATTAGGTGATTTGTTATTACCTTAACATAATGTTTTTATTTGTTTAGTTAGTGATTGGAAATCACGTCGACATTCGTCCGTTCTTACAACTGTATCATTGCCATGGATTTCAAAAGCACCGTGACTCCAAAATTAAACCAGAGTTCTCTTGTCTTGGGTAGTGCCATAACCTCTGT
>NC_090754.1:51133077-51143077 GCF_036898095.1 Palaemon carinicauda
AACTCTTCTCAATTATTATGCCCTCTATATCATCCTAACATTCATCTAGAAAAGAATTTTTAATTTTCTTTCATATTCGTTCAACCTCCACATTTTGTATCATTCTTTGAGTGAACTAAACGACCCTTACATACTTACGATCTCACCTTGGTATCAATTGGCAGCTCAAGTATGCTCACATTCGTCTGTTCTTGACCCTGTCGGGTTTTCTTGCTTCGCTCATTCCCTGATTATACCGTCGTCGTAGGATTGACTCCCAGGTATCGATCAACATTGGCCTCTTTATTTTTCTACCATCTGTATTACCATTCACTGCTGATCTTCATTGAATATATTTACCCACATATATATTATATATATATATATATATATATATATATATATATATATATATATATATAATATATATATATACATATATATACACATATATATATGTACATTATATATATGTATATATATATATATATATAAATATAAATAAATATATATATATATATATATATATATATATATATATATATATATATATATATATATATATATAAATTACCTATATAATAAAGAGCAAGTTTGTCTATATATATAGGCTATATATATATATATATATATATATATATATATATATATATATATATATGTGTATATATATATATATATATGTATATATATACATACAGTATATACATACATAAATATCATTTCGGTCACGCTCAACACTCTCCGTCCCTCGGGTAGGAGGGAGAGGTAGTAGTCATACCCTGGTAATAGGGTTAATAAGGTTTGCATATATAAATATTTAACTCATTTTTGACAGGTCTCATACACTAGCATATATATGCATATCTATTATATGTCTGTCTATCCATCTATTATGACTTTCACCCTTGCTTCAACAACAAGAATAGCTGGGTTCGATGTCCCAGTTGATCTAAAATGCAAGTTAAGTAAATGGTAGCATGAGTTGGGCTGAAACCAAGGCAACGCTAGACATGGGGCTAGCAACTTCATCCCAAAAGTCTTGTCGAGAATTAGAAGAAATCAGGTGTAATGTGAAAACAAAACATATACCTATGTACATAATAATAGGAAATTCTTCAATATGGTAATTTTCTATTTTGAATGGCATTTAAATGGAACTTATGCTCTAATATTTTAGTTAGTGCTTAGATATTTTAGTTAATGATCAAATATTTTAGTTAATGCTCAAATATTTTAGTTAATGCTCTAATATTTTAGGCAATTTAATTTCAAAAATGTTCACTCATTTGGGTGTTTTCCCATACTTCACGCATCACATTTTATTCATTAATGCCCTTCTTTATTGTAGAGAGAGAGAGAGAGAGAGAGAGAGAGAGAGAGAGAGAGAGAGAGAGAGAGAGAGAGAGAGAGAGAGAGAGAGAGATTTGGCATTTCACTAATGGATCCATTTACTTATAGAAACTAAGATATGGCCGGAACAAATGAGGTATACAAGATTTATATGGAGAGAAAAACGAAATCTCAAAACATTGTTGTCTAAGTCCTTTTCAGAAATAAGGAATATTTACAGAATCTATATGTCTGGAACACAAAAATCCATCATCTGAATACTTTATTATATATGTGTATATTTTACGTAAACACCACACACACACACACACACACACATATATATATATATATATATATATATATATATATATATATATATATATATATATATATATATATATATATAAGGGATTTTGACGTAGGAAAAATCTATTTCTGGGCGAGGGACCTGTGCCGCCCAGTGAATAAGCTCCTATTAGCACTTATTCTTAGGTAATTTACTGCTAAATATACCAGAGAAAAAATGTAAAGGAGTGCTAGGTTAACTAGCTCGCTCACCTATTGGTGTCGGTATAAAATTGGGCGTATAATCCAGAGGTCCCGCACTATTTAGATTCATCCACGACAAAGACCCCAATAGAGGAGAGCCGTTCAACCTCACTCGGCACCAGCAACTCTGCATCCGCTCAGAACCCAACTCCTTAGCACCCAAAGTTTGGGGACTCCAAGGGAGAGGAGCTGGGAGGGTTCACTGGGCGGCACAGGTCCCTCGCCCAGAAATAGATTTTTCCTACGTCAAAATCCCTTTTCTGGGCTTGAACCTGTGCCGGCCAGTGAATATATACAAGAGAAATGTCACCAAACTTGCAAAATAAAGGAAAAACATAAACATAAGGGAAATACAAGTTGCTTTAATCAGAGATGAGTGCCAAAAACAGCTATAAGGGTATCTTAAAAAGAACCTAAATCCACTTGGTAGAACAATTGACCAAAAAAGATAAGGTATAATAATGCCGTGAGTGATGATATATACAGATACTCAGGAGTCAAGAATTTACAAATATAATAATAGTAATCAGGTGCGAAACCAACGAATACAAATAGGGTATAAATGAGGCAGGTTAGGGGGAGAGATAAAATAACAAGGAATTAACATATGAGTTACCTGGGGGTAACTACGCTCCCTGCAGCTACTGTAGGAAATTTAAGGGCTTCCAAATGTTTAAGGTAGTGTTTCTTGAACACTGAGGGTGACTTCCACCCTGTATACCTGGAAAGATCCGTAAAATTCATGTGGTGAAAAAAGTTCACCGAAGTAGCAACCGCTCTGATATCATGTGCAAGAGGAAAAGAGTCAGGGCTAGCTTGTTTAATAAAATACAAAATTTGTTGCCTGATCCCTTTAATGGTAATGGTACCGCCTTGTTCTCTAACGAATAGAGGCCCCGAGGAGTTAGAGGAGGTCCGGGATAAATAAGACCTAAGAGTAGTAACAGGGCACAGAGACGGATCTTGCGTGAGGGGAACAATTTTCCAGGAGGACCATCTGTTCTGAGGGTCTTCGTTCTTAGCTAAAAAGAATTTGTTAGGTGAAAGAAGGACCTCTCCCGAAGGAAGGAACTCGATATGACCCGGGTCTCTTGACAAAGCTGCCAGTTCAGAAATTCTTGCCCCGTAAGCCAAACTCACCAGGAAAAGTGTTTTCCTGAGAAGGGGAATGTAATCACAAGAACTGTTAATGGTATCAGAAGCCAATTTGAGTACATCATTAAGGAACCAGGTAACCGGGGTAGGACGAGTAACCGGTTTCAGTCTGGCACAGGCTTTCGGAATTGAAGCTAACACACAGAGTCGGTTAAGTCTATGTTAAAACCCACTAGGAATATCTTTTTCAAGGCAGATTTAATAGTGGTGATAGTATTGGCTGCCAGACCTGATTCTAATAAAGTTCTAAAGAAAGTGATTGTAAGGTTCAAGTTCATAGTGTACGTCTGAGTCTATCAAAAATTTAGCCAACTTTTTAACCGCAGAATCATATTGGCGGATGGTGGAATCCCGTTTATCTGATTCTAGGAACAGGGTGTTTTGAGGATCGATATTGGCACCATGCATGGCCGCAAACTTCATGAAGTCCATAAAGTTAGGGCGCTCTGAATGTTTGAGAAAGCGTACACAACGCGTGTTTGTACTATCTGAGACAGAACCGGATTGGGTATCGGGTGAGGATGTAGTCTCAACTCTCGCAGGAGAGGATACCAATTGCTCTTGGGCCAGTTGGGTGCGACCAAGGCTACTCGTCCCTTGAAGGATCTCAGCTTGTCTAGGACTTTCAGTAAAAGATTCACTGGGGGAAAGAGATAAATCCTTTCCCAGATGTCCCAATTCTGTGACATAGCGTCTGTGGCGTAGGCCTGAGGGTCTAGATTGGGAGCCACATATACTCTCAACTTGTGGTTGGACTCCGTGGCGAAGAGATCCACTTGGAGACCCGGAACCCGAGAGAGAATCCACCGGAATGACTTTAGATCGAGTGACCATTTCGATTCTAGAGGGGAGGTCCGGGACAAGGCGTCTGCCACTACGTTCCGGACTCCCGCCAGGTGGACAGCTGAAAGATGCCAACGGTTCGAGGCTGCTAGGGAGAATATGGCTACTAGAACATGGTTCAGAGGCCCTGATTTTGATCCGCCTCTGTTGAGGCAGCGGACCACCACTTCGCTGTCGAGAACCAGACGAAGGTGTTGTCTCTTGGGTGGAGCGAGACGTTTCAGGGTTAGAAGAACTGCCATGGCCTCCAGCACATTGATGTGAAATTGGCGGAATAAGGGAGACCAAAGACCTTGAACTTTCCTGAGCTGAGAATAGCCTCCCCAACCTGATAGGGATGCGTCCGTGTGAATGATTAACTTCGGAGGCGGAAATCGAAGGGGAACTGACTTTGACAGATTTTTGGCCCTTGTCCAAGGTAGAAGTCTTTCCCGGAGAATGGGAGGAAGGCGGACTTTCCTGTCCCGGAGCTTCCGGTTCGCCCTCGAACGCCAGACACGATTGATATCTTTCAATTTTGCCTTCAGAAGCAAATTGAAGGGACCCTAGGATCCTCTCTTGGAGTCGTCTGGAACTTACTTTGTCTTTGAGAAAGCGTTTGGTGTTCATTGCAATCTCTAACCTCTTGGGTTTGGGAAGACACAGAGTATGAGATATAAGATCCCATTGCAGGCCGAGCCATTGGAACTTTGATTTCGGAAGAAGACGGGACTTCTTGAAGTTGATCTGGAAGCCTAGAGATTGAAGGTATTGGATGACTCTGTGAGTGGCTTTTAGGCAATTTTGGGAGGTGTCTGACCAAATGAGCCAGTCGTCCAGATAGGCTACTACTTGAATCCCTTGATTTCTGAGTTCCTGAACAGCAACTTCTGCTAACTTTGTGAAGATCCTTGGGGCGATGTTGAGCCCAAAGGGCATCACCTTGAATGAGTAATTTTTGTCCCCTAGGCGGAAGCCTAGATACGGACGGAAGTGTCTCGCTATCGGGACGTGATAATAAGCGTCTGTAAGATCGATAGAGGTGGTGACGGCCCCACGGGGAAGTAAGGTCCGCACCTGCGAGACGGTAAGCATTCGAAACTTGTCGCATTGAATGGACAAGTTGAGAAGGGATAGGTCTAGAATCACTCTTCTCTTGTCCGAATCCTTCTTCGGGACACTGAACAGCCGACCCTGAAACTACAGGTGTTTCGTTTCTTGTATGGCGTTCTTTTGTAACAGGTCCTGGACAAATTCGACTAGGTCCGGAGTGGAATGTTGATGAAATCTGTTCGGAGGTGGAGGTCCTTGAATCCAACTCCACCCCAGTCCCTTGGAGATGATACTGAAAGCCCAGGGACTGAACCTCCATTTGTTGCGGAAGGCATAAAGCCTCCCCCCCACCCGCTGCACCTCAGTATTGGTTTGAGGAGTTGCCTCCACGTCCGCCTCGGAAGTTCTTTCCCTTGCGAAAGAATCTACCTCTACCTCTGTTCTGGTTTGAACCACGATGGTAGCCTCTACCTCTGTTATAACTCTGGGAAGAGCCTTGAGCCTCATAAGACTGGTTAAAGGCTGGAGAGGTGGTGGAGGCACCGGGAAGCTGGCTCTTAGGGAGCAGAACGGTGACATAGTCGTCCGATGAAGGAGCCCGAGAGGTGGAAGGCTGTGCAGGAGCAGCAGGAGATGGAGGAAGAGGCTGACGGAAAACAGACGAACTACTCTGCTGTTGCCGGAACTGGGTGGAGGTATACGGGCGGAGCTTCTTCCTACCCCGGGCTTGGTAATTTGCGGGATCATATTTCCGCTTAGGAGTCAAACCCCAACGGGTTTTAAGGCTCTGATTAACCCTAGCAGCCTCTGCCAAGACTTCCACAAGATCCTCAGGGAAAAGATTTGAACCCCAGCAAGAGGACCGGATAAGTTTATTAGGCTCGTGCCTAATAGTCGTCTCAGCCAGGACGTGTCCATAATCCAGTGGAAAATAAGCAAAATACGAGAGCACAAAAAAAGCGGGTTACAACACAGGCGTGCTAAAAAAGGAGTTGAGTTCTGAGCGGATGCAGAGTTGCTGGTGCCGAGTGAGGTTGAACGGCTCTCCTCTATTGGGGTCTTTGTCGTGGATGAATCTAAATAGTGCGGGACCTCTGGATTATACGCCCAATTTTATACCGACACCAATAGGTGAGCGAGCTAGTTAACCTAGCACTCCTTTACATTTTTTCTCTGGTATATTTAGCAGTAAATTACCTAAGAATAAGTGCTAATAGGAGCTTATTCACTGGCCGGCACAGGTTCAAGCCCAGAAATATATATATATATATATATATATATATATATATATATATATATATATATATATATATATATATACACAGTATATATATATATTTATATATATACACAGTATATATATCTTTATATATATATATTTATATACATATATCTAAATTTATATATATGTATTTATATATATACATATATATATATATATTATATATATATATATTTATATATATATATATATATATATATATATATATATATATATATATATATATATATTTATATATATATATTTGTGTGTGTATGTATGTATGGACAGAGACAAATATGCACTATGTGAACTTTCGATGTAAAGAGAGAGAGAGAGAGAGAGAGAGAGAGAGAGAGAGAGAGAGAGAGAGAGAGAGAGAGAGAGACCATCCTAACAGGAAAAGTTAGGTTCTCTGTGAGTGAAGCCATGCATGGGCAGGAAGTCAGTTATCTCTCTCTCTCTCTCTCTCTCTCTCTCTCTCTCTCTCTCTCTCTCTCTCTCTCTCTCTCTCTCTCTGTACGCAGGTCCTTTCATATTACACTTTCTTTGTTTGATTTATTTCTTTTAGTCTTGTGATATCGTTGAAGTATCCTTGAAGAATAAAAATATAATAACTCACATTCACGCCTTGGCGTGTGACGCCAGTTGGGTGAACCTATAAATCAAACAGTCAAGTACGTCTTGGCGTCTGTTCCTCTCTTATAATGTTTGAAATTTTTAAGAATTCATTGTTATCATATACCCAAGCACAAGTAAATTGGTGTATGTTTCTATCTTATGCAATTTTAAACTTTTTTACCTGTGCCAACGAAGTTGGAAGTCGGTTATGTTTTCGCCCCTGTTTGTGTGTTTGTTTGCGAACAGCTTCCTGGCCACAATTTTAATCGTAGAGTAATGAAACTTGCAGGGCTTAACTGTTATGTAAAAAGCTGAAAATTATTATATTTTGGAAGCTGTAGGTTAAAGGTTAAGGGCAGGGCCAAGCAAAATGTCGAATACACGTAATAAGTCATAAGTTTAGACATCGTTGTCACAGAGACCTCAAACTTGGCACATTTTTATGTATATGAAAATCCATGTCAATACATGATAAGGTCAAAGATCAAGGTCGAGCAAAAGGTCGAGAAATAAGCTGCCGCGGCGGAGGTCTGCACTCTACTGAGTGCCCCTGTAGTTTTACTTAATTGTTCTCATATATGCAATCTAAATTAAATTGAGAGGGAAAATCATTGGGTGTAACTTCGAAGGTACTGGTAGATAGTCGATAGCCTTCTTAACTTGATTGAAATCGGGGAAAACAAGTGAGAAAGAGTTTGTCAGGTCGTGTAACGGTTGATGTGTTCGGTGATGTCAAATGTTCTCAACTAGTGTACGCGACCTGTCTAAAATGACTGACAAATATTTAGATAGATATACACCCATACACACACACACATTCAACCCTTCCCACTCTTCCCCCTCTCCTAACTACCACATGACAGTTTCGGCAGTTTCTGGGTAATTGTGGTTTCTTAATCGGGGTGCCCCTTCTCGCAGGGACGGGGAGAGACGAGTAGTCATACGTCTGGCAATGCCTTTCAGCGTGACAGGAAAGAAATATATATATGTATTGTGTGTATATATATGTATATGTCTATATATATATATATATATATATATATATATATATATATATATATATATATATATATATATATATATATATGTATATATATATATAATATATATATATATATATAATAAAATATATATACACATGTATATCTATGTCTGTATTGTAGGGGGAGATTATTGCTCCTTGCGTGATTACTTTAAATGAATATTTCTATTAAATCTTTCTATGGTTCCATCTTACAATAATTCTAATACATTTATTCCACATATTGTTAAATGCCCCCAAACATCTCCACAAAATCCGAAGGAAAACGAATTCTTATTTCTTCCTCTCATATCTGGGGCTTTGTAAAGCGTCGCTTATACTTCGTCAGTCGTTCTTTAGTCTCGTGTTCCCCTCTTTGCAGGAAAGGCCTGCAGTTGTCGCCAACAGAATGCCTGCATAACAAATTGCTTGCAGGCACTTCTTGTTGAGAGGTCTGCCGCAAGCTGATGTTTTTTTGCTTGCTTTGCCTTGCCACTGCGTTGCGGTGTTTTATGTCTTGGGTTTTTAGCCCGTTTACTATTGTATGCGATCCGTCATAAATGACCGCTAAATGTTGAGATAGATATGCACACACAAACAAACACACACGGTTTCAACTCTTCCCACTCCCCACCCTCCTTTTCTTATCCCATGGAAGTTTGGGTAGTTGTTGGGAGATTGTCGTTTCCGAGGGGCTGCCGCTCAGCGTGACAGGAAAGAAGTGTATGTATATATGTAGATATACTGTATATATATATATATATATATATATATATATATATATATATATATATATGTATGTATGTATATCTATCTATCTATCTATCTATCTATATAATGTATATATATTTATATATATAATGTATATATATATATGTATATATATAATGTATATATATGTATATATATATAATGTATATATATGTATATATATACAGTATATATATATATAATGTATATATGTGTGTATATATGTATGTATATGTATATATATGTATGTATATGTATATATGTATATATATATAAATATATATATGTATGTATATCTATGTATATGTATGTATATATATATATATATATATATATATATATATATATATATATATATATATATATATATATAGCCAAAACCTTTATTATTCCTTCATTTTCCGTTCATTTTAATGATCTGCAAATACTGCTTATTGCCAATCCCCGTACACTCATATTACTCACTGATATTCTCAACTTCCATGAGGGCTTGCGAACTACATAAGTCATAATTAGGTTGCTCTTGAGACACCTCCGTACCGGATATGTACGAATTTAAGTTTGCATCAACATGGGTAAAACTATTAAGATAGGTAAAATGAGTAACATAGGTAATAATATAAGATAGGTAAAAATATTACACTTGCACTGTTAAAAATTTCCGCAATTTTAATCGGAAATTCTCCGTAAAAGTATACTGTTCTCAGCCTTATTTCAGTGAAATACAGTCGACCGTAATTTTTACCCTGCTTTGTTATCATCTTTTACGGGTTGGTGACCGTAAAATCATCCCTTTACGTCAATATATCAATTTTTTAAAACGGCAAATGTCTGGAAATATTTATTCAATGATTTTTACCGATTTTACGGGAAATTTTCAACAGTGTGGCTATATATATTAACACAGGTTTGCAAGAAAGCATCGCTTAACTTCTATACTGGAATGACTCGACAGAAGGTCTACAACATATTCAGAAATTAAATGATCGTGCTCACCTGGCGTTGTAGAGATGAATATCCTAATACAATCCGTCGAGATAACAGCATCTGTACAGACTCTCCCCTCATTCATGATTATTCTGTGAACGACGAGGGAGAGTTCAGAGCTACCGGCAAAGATGTTTACAAATCCAGAGTGTTTCAGTAGTGTCCGTCTGACTTGTGAAAAGTTTGAATAATTAGCTTTTGTAGATATTGTTAGTGAGGTGGTTTGACATTTGGATTTAATTTTTGAATTTATTTTTAGGTATGGTCTTTGTCTTGTGTTTGGATTTTGAATGTTGTTTACGTGTATTTGCAGGAATCGTCTGTGTTAGCTCCCCCAGCGAAGTTGGTAGGAAGTTATGTTTTCGCCCCTGTTTGTGTTTGTTTGTTTGTGAACAGCTTCGTAGCCACAATTTTAATCGTAGAGTAATGAAACTTGTAGGGATTAACTGGTGTGTAAAAAGTTTGAA
>NC_090754.1:51148077-51160577 GCF_036898095.1 Palaemon carinicauda
CTCGACCTTGACCTTCAACTTTGACCTTAACATGTCCTAGTTTGTGTGGATTTTCATACACTCAAATATGAACCAAGTTTGAAGTCTCTGTGACAACGATGTCCAAACTTATGGATGGTTACGTGAATTGGACATTTTTCTTGACCGTGACCTTGACCTGTGACCTGAACCTTCAAAAATTTAATAATTTCCAGCTTTGTACGTGACAGTTAATCCCTACAAGTTTCATTACTCTATGATTAGAATTGTGGCAAGGAAGCAGTTCACTAATAAACACACAGACAGGGGGGGGGGGGGTGGTAAAACATAACCTCCTTCCAATTTCGTTGGCGGAGGTAATAAGGTATTACTACATAAAACCTCTTGTAATGCTTTAACGTTTATCTTTATGGACAGTCCACATTTCTTTCTATGAAGGTGGCACGTCATATTAAAAAAAACCTCCTGCTCCGTAATCCGTGTCTGGGAAAATCCCCCGAAATTTAAAGCAAAATCACTCTTGCATAGCTGGTGGTTGAAGTCTATTCCCGCTGGGTTACAGCCTCTGCCAAAATGTTATTTGCGGACGAAAGAGAAACACGGACCGGCAGATGGAGAGTCTGTTTGAGCGAAACCAATTGAGTTCGTCTTCTGACCCGGTGGCCCGTGAGAGCCAATTAGGGAGACCCGGTCTATACAAGACTAGGCTCGGCTGGTCTTCGATCATTTCGGGGGTGTGCAGGTGTATAGAAGTTTGTGTGTGTGTGTACGTCTCTCTCTCTCTCTCTCTCTCTCTCTCTCTCTCTCTCTCTATATATATATGTATATACTGTATATATATATATATATATATATATCTATATATATAGATATATAAATATATATATATATATATATATGTATATATACTTATATTTATATATATAATCTCTCTCTCTCTCTCTCTCTCTCTCTCTCTCTCTCTCTCTGTATGTGCGTATGCTTGTGTGTGTGTGTTTGTATTACTGACGTGACAAATCATTTAAATAAAAAGTGGTGTACAATGATAATGGTGGTATTTTACGCCATTTCTTATTCAGTTTATTAATTAATCTTTTTAATTAATAGATTTATTTATATGTACACTTTTTTGTTCTCATATATTCGCAATTTCGCAAAGATATAAGTTGTTTTTCTATTCTAGTATCTTACTAACATGATAATTAATCTCAAGATGCTCTTGACGATTCTTAGTTATAATTAAAAATTTAGTAATTCAAATAGTCAAAATGAAAAATTATATGTGTCCTTTAGTAATATGGTTATGTATCAGAGAGACTGAGAACATAGGTTATGAGTGCTGTGGGGAAGTGTTATCCCCAGATTTAGAACATATTTTTATATAGGAGAAACAGAAACATTAATATCGCCACACACATATTTATTATAAACGTTTCGACATTTCAAATGTCATCATCAGTGCTGCCTAAAGTAAAGTAGCACTTATGATAAAATTTGAAGTGTCGAAACGTTTGAAATAGATATGTATGAGGTGACATTAATGTTTCTGTTTCTTCTGAGAATAAGATATTCCAGAAACGTTCCCATTTCTCATATTTTTTTTTTTCATAAACAAGCTCTTAGTTTTTTATATTGTATAAAATAACTCACATCTTTGTTGTATTGTATAAAATATAGATTTAGCTGTGTAACTTGTGTGAAGCTATCGTTGGCGCAAACTGGTTAATAGCTTCCATGATTATTCATAAATTGCTTAAAATCTTTTGCAGTTCCTTGACATATTTAATATCCAGTTTTCATCATGTTTTATTTATTCTTTATAATGCATTATTATATCCCCACGAATAGCGAGGTGCACAAAACTTTTAAAATGTGCGCAAAACTTTAAGTGCTAGCTCATTTTCTCTTCTTTAATAGCTTTTCTGCCTGCTACTTTCAAGAATGATTAAGTATCTGAAGTTAAATTACAGTCAACTTAAAGTTTAACTTTTAGTAGAAGTAGTTTTAAATTTTCTTTAACTTTCCATTCTGGGAATGGTCCGGGCATAATAGTAAGAATTTGATACTTTCACTTGCCTTACATTATGTACAGGCAAATGTGTATTATGTTATTGCGAAAGGAAATGGCCGAGTAATTGTCAAATAGAATCTAAACCTTTCTTGCACCGTTAATATATGGGCGATACATTTTTAGTTAAAAAAATTCAGACCATATAAACCAGTTTTTAGATTATTTAAATTGCATGTACAATATGTACAGGCAAATGTATTTTTCATGTTATTGTAAAGGGATATGGCAGAGTAATTGTCCTGTAGAATTTAAAGCTTTCTTGTACCGTTAATATGTGGGCGATACATTTTTACTTTTCAAAAATTCAGACCACATAAACCAGTCTTTGGCAAATGTATTTTTTTATGTTATTGTAAAATGATATGGCCGACTAATTGTCAAGTAGAATTAAACCTCTCTTGTACCGTTAATATGTGGGCGGTACATTTTTTGTTTTAAAAAATTTACACCATATAAACCCGTTTTTAGATTATTTAAATTGCCTGTACAGTATGTACAGGCTAATGTATTTTAATGTTATTGCGAAGGGAAATGGCCGAGTAATTTTCAAGTAGAATTTAAACCTTCCTTGTCCGTTAATATTTGGGCGATGCATTTTTAGTTTTCAAAAATTCATACCCTGTAAACCAGATTTTAGATTATTTAAATTGCCTGTACAGTATGTACAGACAAATGTAGTTTTATTGTTATTGTTAAGAGAAATGGCTAAGTAACTGTCAAGTAGAATTTAAACCTTCCTTGTACCGTTAATGTGTGGGCGATGCATTTTTAATTTTCAAAAATTCAGACCATGTAAACCATTTTTAGATTATTTAGATTCAAAGTATCTTAATATAAGATTTACGTAAGAAAATGAACAGGATTATACCTTGCCTTTTCTCGATATCTTGGTTTCTTGGAAACATGATACCTTTGAAACTTCAGTATTTCGAAAAAAAAAAAATACTACGGGACTTAGCTCTCACTTTTTAAGTTCAGTAGCAAAAATTTACAAAATGAACATAATAAAAACTTGTATATTGATGTTACCACGTATGTTTAACTAAGGAAAGTCTTCCTACTTCCTTGTGTTCTGGTGTCATATACACTTATCAGTATGCACTCTGTAATGAGTGTTACATAGGAAGCACGTTTAGACAGCTATAGTGTAGGATTTCGGAGCACATGAGGAGATCGGTACGAACCAATAGACCTTTAAGTAAGAAACCAATTTCGGCCATTTATGATCATTCATTTAAACTTGGCCATGTCATTTCCAAAGCAAATTTCAAAATCACTGATAGACTTAGTAATGTCAGTCAACTGAGAATCTTGGAGTCTATATTTTCAAAAGAAAACCCAGCTTGAATGAGGGCTTACCTTTTCAGTAGACGGTGACCCATTGATCTCTTTTTTTGGTCTGTGGGTTGCTACTCTGAGTGGGTGGCTATTTCCTAAGGGTAATTGGTTTACATTAGTAACGAGGTCTTTTATATGGTTTGATGTTCTTTGATTGGTTACATTTTAAAGCTTGGTGGGTAGTTCTTAGAAGTATATATCCTTAACAAAGGGAACAACTTTTGATATTTTCTATTAGTTTTACATTGTATCAATTACAGATAGGCTGAAGATGATATTAGTTATATCAAAAGCTCCCAAGTAACAAAGTAGATGATAGCAACACTGATTATTTTAATTCTACACTCACACATATATGTATGTGTGTGTGTATATATATATATATATATATATACATATATATACACACACACACACACACATATATATATATATATATACACACATGTATATGAATATATATATATATATATATATTCATATATATATACATATATATACATACATACATACATACATATAATATGAATAGCATACATATATATATATATGTATATATATAAATAAAAACACACATACATACATACATACATACATACACACATATATATATATATATATATAATATGAATATCATACATTATATTTATCAGCGTCCTTGCGCTGGTAGTGCCGGCAACAGCTACCAAGACATGATTATGCGTATATACCCAGTATACGTTATGCCAAGGAAGAAAAACATTTGGAATTGGTCGTAAAGTCTCCCCGACGGACGGCGGATGATAAACAACGCCGCTTTTTAAAAACCGAGAATAAATTCCTTGGCAATATTCGCGATGTTTAGTTGACAATAATGGAGGTTTGTGTTTAATTAGCGTTCCGTTTAATTAGATCTGTCGTAATAGAGCCTAATTAATTATCTGGGTTTTCTTAACGAGGGAGATTATGAGCATCTGTAAATTTCGTCTCTTGTTTTAGGGTGCTCCTCCCCTTGGTACCCTAATAATCCCCTGCCTGTGATACCCCTCGTAATCTCTTCCCCGTGATATCCCCGTGGTATCCCTGTAATCCCGTCCCGTGATACCCTCATAATCTCCTCCCCTCCTGATACCCCCATAATGCCCCCCTGATAACCCCATAATCCCCTCTCCTTGATACCCTCATAATCTCCTCCCCTCCTGAAATCCCCACAATATCCCCCAATAACCCAGAATCCCCTTTCCTTAATACCCCCATAATCTCCTCCCCTCCTGATACCACCATAATCACCTCACTGATACTCCCCATAATCCCCTTTCCTTGATACCCCCCATAATCTCCTCCCCTCCTGATACCCCCATAATCCCCTTGTCACTGGTACTCCCCATAATCCCCTCCCCACTGATACTCCCAATAATCCCCTCCCCACTGATAATTCCCATAATCCCCTCCTGGTGATACCCCCATAATCTCCTCTTCTTGATACCCTCATAATCTCTTCTCCTCCTGATACCCCCATAATTTCCCCCTGATAACCCCATAATCCCCTCTCCTTGATACCCCTTATAATCTCCTCCCCTCCTCACACCCTCCTTAATTTCCCCCCCCCCCTGATAACCCCATAATCCCCTCCCCTTGATACCCCATAATCCCTTCCCCCTGATACCCCCATAATCCCCTTTCATTGATACTATATAATCCCCTCCCCCCAGATACCCCCATAATCTCCTCCCCTCCTGATACTCTATAATCCCCTGCCCCCAGATACCCCCATAATCTCCTCCCCTCCTGATACTCTATAATCCCCTCCCCTTTGATGCCCCCATAATTTCCCCCTGATAACCCCATAATCCCCTCTACTTGATACCCCAATAATCTCCTCACCAACATTACCTCCAGACTCTCCTCCCCCCCTGATACTCCATAATCCACCCCCCCCCCCCCGAGATACCCCCATAATGCTCCCAAGTCGCACCTCGAAATTTTCTCTTGAAATATTCTGGTTTAGTCTTTGTATTTGCTCAGTGCAAATACTGGGTTTTGTCTGAAGAAAGGAAATATAAACAATTCATGTACACGTCGTCTTTCCCGTTAGAGGAGGTAGTTGCAGAAGGTGCTTCAGTTTCTGTTATCAGCAATAATTTTGGGGTGAGGTTGCGAGGTCCATGCCTTAAGACATGGATACTTAGGGGGTTTTATGGTTGCTCAGCTTTCCTGATCGGATGGCAAGGGGTTTATGAAGTTCTTATTTAAATAATCTAAATACTGTTATCTGTTAGGGAGAAAGACTTTATCTTTTGAGAGAGAGAGAGAGAGAGAGAGAGAGAGAGAGAGAGAGAGAGAGAGAGAGAGAGAGATATCCTGACATGACCAACCAGTTGTTCCCTTTGTTTATTGTTTCAATAACTGCAATTGTTTGGTGAAGATTGGTGGAAGATGATACTCGACTAACCTTTTTGTTTCCACCGTTGGAAGGATATTTCTTGTTAGGTGCTCTATGCTTCCCATGTCTTTCAATATTTACAAACCATATTTTAAAGAAATAATTCACTTGATCGTTTTAACGCTTGTGTGTTGCTGTTTATTTTATTATTATTATTATTATTATTATTATTATTATTATTATTATTATCATCATCATCAAAGCATTTGAACATAAATGGTATATGCAGAGACCTGTTGTCATTATTATTATTATTATTATTATTATTATTATTATTGCTAGCTAAGCTACAACCCTAGTTGGAAAAGCAAGATGCTATTTTAGGTGTGATTCTCGACAGTAAATTTACTTTTGAGAAACATATAAGGTCTCTGTCTTCTTCAATTGCACAAAAAATAGGCTTATTGAGAAAGTCTTTCAAGATTTTCGGTGATCAATCTATTCTGAAGAAGTGTTTTAATTCTTTCATTCTACCTTGTTTTGAGTATTGTTCTCCTGTTTGGTGTTCAGCTGCTGATTCTCATCTTAATTTGTTGGACAGAAACTTACGGTCTATTAATTTCTTATTCCTGATCTAGATATTAATCTCTGGCACTGTCGTTCAATTAGTTCATTATGCATGTTGCATAAGATTTTTCATAACTCTGACCATCCTTTACATTCAGATCTCCCTGGACAATTCTATCCTGTTCGTCATACTAGGCAGGCAGTTAATTCTAATAGCCAGGCCTTCTCCATCACGAGGCTCAATACTATGCAGTACTCTAGAAGTTTTATTCCAGCTGTAACCAAGTTGTGGAATGATCTTCCTAATCGGGTGGTTGAATCAGTAGAACTTCAAAAGTTCAAAGTTGGAGCAAATGCTTTTTTGTTGACCAGGCGGACATGAGTCTTTTTATAGTTTATTTATGACATATTTGTTTTTGATGCTGTTAATAGTTTATATATGACATGTCTGTTTTGACGTTGTTACTGTTTTTAGAATGATTTGTTAATTTGTTCTCTTCATTTATTTATTTCCTTATTTCCTTTCCTCACTGGGCTATTTTTCCCTGTTGGAGCCCCTGGGCTTATAGCATCTTGCTTTTCCAACTAGGGTTGTAGCTTGGATAGTAATAATAATAATAATAATTAGCCCAAGGGCTCCAATAGGGAAAGATATCGCAGTGAGGAAGGGAAATAAGGAAATAAACGATATGAGAAGTAATGACCAATTAGAATAAGATATTTTAAAAGCATTAACAACATTAAAACAGATATTTCACATATAAACTATAAAAGGTCTTATGTCAGCCTATTCAAGATAGAAATATTGGCTGCAAGGCTGAACTTTTGAAGTTCTTCCATTGTTTTTTTTTTTTACTTTTCACCTAGAAAAATATCTTTCATCATTCTCTTTCCAGTAGAAGTTCTTAATAAGTTGAGATTTTATTGCCCCTAATAAAGGTAAAGGTAAAGGTGTCTGGTTTCATCAGGATAGATACTCACCAGAACGTCAGCAGGGCAAGCCCAACCTTTCACTGTGGTGCCTAACCCCAGCAGTGACCTCCCTAGTAAACAGATTGAATTCAGGGCCCCGGGCTGGGATCGATCTGTTGCCGTGCTAATGCTAGACAAAAACGTTACCACTCTACTATAGTCAATTCTTTTTAATGAGGCAGATTTGCACCGATTCGCATGGCTGCCCTTTTAGCTCAGAAAAGTTTCCTGATCGCTGATTGGTTGGACAAGATAATTCTAACCAATCAGAGAGCTGGAAACTTTTCCGAGCCAAAAGGGCACCGCTGCGAGTCGTTGCAAATGCGCCTCATTAAAAAAAATTGAGTATAGTATAATTTCATGAACTGCCAGATATTGAACTACTAGTGTACGCGACCCGTCAAAAATGTCGCCTAAATATTTAGATAGATATGAACATGCGCGCGCGCAACCCCCTCTCACCAGGATATGACTAGGAGAGGCTGAGTAGTTATGTCTGGCAATATTGTTAAGCGTGCCCGAAAGAGATTATATATATATATATATATATCTATATTATATATATATATATATATATGTATGTATATATATATATATGTATATATATATATGTATGTATATATATATATATATATATAACCAAACACTTTTTCTTTATTATATAGGGGAGATTTTCCGCTCTTTGATCTTCAAATGAAAGAGGTAAAAACTGAAACGAAATAAATATAAAACTCATAGAAGCAAATGTGGCTTTTGGAGTAAACACACACACACACACACACACACACACGCATGCTGACGCAAGACAACACCAGCCTCCTGATATTATCTCTTGAGTCATCCGGGTCCCCATTACTCTTACCGTAATGACCTTAACATTATTTTTCCTTAATGGGGTTCGTGTCATCCTTTCCAATCCCTCATTCTGTACCGATATATCCCCAGTCTATGCATAGGTAATGAGGGGGAGGGGGCAGAATTTGTATCTGTTTCTCAGAGAGAGAGAGAGAGAGAGACAGAGAGAGAAAGAGAGAGAGAGAGAGAGAGAGAGAGAGAGAGAGAGAGAGAGAGAGAGAGAGATGCCTGAAATATTTATTTTGAAGGCTAGTTTCTCGTGACCTATTTCTTTGGTGATATTTTTTCTTTTCATACAATTTTTTATACATTTTTTTTCATTTTAGATAATGTTTTTTCAATTTTTTTTTCTCTAAGTATTTTTATACATTTTCTTTTCATTTTAAATATTTTTTTCATTTCTTTCCTGTAAGTATTTTCATATATTTTTTTTTCATTGTGAATAATATTTTTTCTTTTCTTTTCTCTTAGTATTTTTATACATATTTTTTCAATTTGAATATTTTACTTATTCCATAGACAACCATCTTTAAGAGTTTGCTATTTTCTTAAGGGTAAAGTCACATTGAATGCTTTAGGTTGGCAGAGGTCATTTTGGCAATTAAACAACTGAAAAACTAAATTAATAGTATTGCACCTAAAAGGTTGAAGGCTGATGAGATTCAAACACCCATTGTGTATAGTGAATTAATCCATCCTCTGTGGCGAGATGAAGTCACACCTGTTATATGGAAAAATAATATATTATTATTAGAGTACCCAAGAAGGGAGATTTGAGAGACTGTGGAAATTGGGGAGGAATAACATTGTTTATGTTTAGGTCATCGTAATATTGTTTATCTTATCGTATTAATTAAATCTTATTCATTTGCGGGTTAAGGTAAGATAACACCGTATCATAGATATGTTTTAAAAGTTTAAGTTTCTATATAATTCAGAATTCATATCCCTGAACATCGGCTTATTGGTCAAAAAAAAAAAAAAAGCATTAAGCGGTTCACTATCTACATTGCTTGGGATTCTTTGCTGCATTTCATTGGTCCCTATATGCACTTACTTGATAGCCTTTTAATTTACATACGTTCTCGTTTCCTCTATTCTATCTTACTCTCCAATCTCGTATAACTTTTACTGCATAGCGCTACCGGGGGTGGGGGTGGGGGGAGGGGGGGGAGTTGAGGGGTTTGTCCTCCAGTTGCACATTGGTTCGGAATGATATCCCCGATCCCAACACCGAGTCATTTGGATCAAAACCATCGAGGGAATCTAGATTGAGGATGTTATACTCATTTTTAGATTATTTATTACGTATCACCTTGGATATTGTGATGATTTATAATGTATTTGTACTATCTCCCCTATATGATAAAGAGCAAGTGTCTGGCTATGTATATAAATGTATTTCTTTCCTGTCCCGATGAGCGGAATGGGGGAGAGGTAGTAGTCATACCCTGGTGAGAGGCTGTACCTTAAGAGATACAATCGGAAACCACAATCTTCTAGCTGGTTGTGGTTAGGAGAGTGGGAGGGGGGTGGGAAGGGTTGAATGTGTGTGCTCGTGTATATATCTATTTAAATATTTGGATGTAACTTTTGACGTCTTGGGGGGCACTAGTATGTAAAGAATAACCAATGATGTTCAATAATTTTTTTTTTTTTTTTTTTTTTGTGGGAGTGGGTTGCTGAATAACATCATTGTTGTGAAGATAGGAAGTTCATGTATTAGATTTTCTTTGAAGACTCCTCTCTCTCTCTCTCTCTCTCTCTCTCTCTCTCTCTCTCTCTCTCTCCTTCCAGACTTGTTGTTAACGTCATGTGGGGACGCTGGAAATGGGCCTAAGCTAATTATCCCTTTGCATCAACATCTTGTCGAAGTTACGACGATTCTTCTCCTGATTTGGACATAATTGTCGACATTTCTGGAAAATAAGATTTTCTTTATTTGGTCGAAATTTATCTTATTGTATTAAACTCTCTTTTTGGTCAATGATTTATCATGGTGTAATAGATTCATTATTTGGTAATAATTTATCTCTGTAATAAACTACTTATTTAACTGAATTTATCTTAGTATTATAAACTAATTTTGTTAGAATTAGTGTTCTAAATTCCTTATCTGGTTAGAATTAGTCTTCTAAACTCCTTATTTGGTTAGAATTAGTGTTATAAACTCCTTATCTGGGTAGAATTAGTGTTTTAAATTCCTTATTCGGTTAGAATTAGTATTCTAAATTCCTTATCTTGCTAGAATTAGCGTTCTAAACTTCTTATTTGGTTAGAATTTATCTTAATGTAATAAACTCCCTAGTTGGTAGAAATTCTTTTTATTACGAATTAAACTCCTTATTTGGTCAATAATCTATTAGTAGTATATTCATCATTTAATTGAAATTATCTTAGTTTTATAAACTCCGGAATTAGTTGGAATTTATCTTAGTGTAATAAACTTATTTGATAAAGTATTGATCATAGTGTAATAACTTGCTTATTTGGTAATAAAATAATCTTACTGGATAGCAAGTACTGTATATGTTAACGTTGCCAAACAATTCATTGCTTTGTCTTCCTGTATTTTTTACTTATTTCTTATAAGATTTATTTGATACCAATATATAGGAGCTGTCATTTGTATGAAATTATTGTACATGTGATATTGCTAAAGGATTTATTGATCATTTTTATTCGTTCGTGACGATTTATTGTTCTGTTCGTATTGATATAACACAGTCATTCATTTTATGGTTATGCGTTATTGTATACTCTCTCTCTCTCTCTCTCTCTCTCTCTCTCTCTCTCTCTCTCTCCCTTTCCATGCAATCACTTCCGTTTTATAAGTGTCCTTTTAAATGTGTATTTGAACATAATAATTTATATACCCTTAGTTATGTTGATTCATGGTGCTATCTGTAACAGAGGTATCGCTATCTTCTATGACTTTTTATGAAATGCCTCTTGTTATCTATGATTCCCAGGATGTAGATGCAATAAATTGTCATTGTAAATAAATGAGAATAACACAGAAAGAAAACGAGCAACGAGAGCAAACTAAATTTTATTTACACGAAAGTAAAGAAATGGGCAGGGTATATAATGAGAACGACAGATAATAGATGGACATTAGGAATAACAGAATGGGTCCAGAGAGATTGCTAACGAAGCAGGGGAGGGAAGAGAAGACAATGGATTGAAGGACTACGAAACTTTGCTGGTATAAACTGGCAGAGTCCATAAACAGATGCGAGTGGAAGGACATGTCCGAGGCCTTTGTCCTGGAGTGGACTAGTTACGGTAGATGATGATGATAATATATATATATATATATATATATGCACAGTATCTATATATACAGTAATATATATATATATATATATTTATATATATTTATATATATTTATATATATATATGTATATATATTTTTATATATTTATATATATATATATATATATATATATATATTTATATATATATATATATATATATATAAGTAGTTTAGTCAGCTGGACTTATCAGCCGGAAGACACGAGCTGGGCCCAACCTATTAAACTCTCAAACTCAATTATCGAAAGTACACGAACAACCATTGCCTGGTAGAGGATAAGGCCCTTCGATGTATTAAGGACAGAGACGTCTGCTTTAGTGACCAGTTCCAGAAAATCGGCTTCCCTGTTTATTGGAAGAATAAATCTATAGCATAGTAATAAGACCAGTGTTAATGTATGGCTCAGAAACTGGCTTTAAGACGACAACCAGGAAGGAAAGCATGAAAGAACAGAGATGAGAATACTGAGGTGTATTATGGGGGTATCACTTCTTGAAAGATTTGGAAATGATGAAATAAGAAGAATGGCAGGTTAGTAAAGATTACAGAGGTGATAAGAGTGTCACGACTGAGATGGTGTGGGCATGTGTTGCGGATGGATAGAGGATATGGAGTAAGGAGAGCTTGGGAGGAGCCTGTTAGGTGGAAAAGATCAAGAGGGATGCAGAGAATTAGATGGCGAGATAAGGTGAAGGATGATATGGAGAGAAGAGGTTAGGTGGAAGAGGTTGTCTTTGATAGAAGGCATGACACTGGAGAGGGAATTCGGGCAACCGACTCCTTAACGTAGAGATAACGGTGGGGAGGAAGAAGGGCATTGCAACTCTTTATTGACAATGATCCCACCTTGGTAAGATGAAAGCGGCACTAGTGTCATATTAAGGAATGATATATCATGCTTATATATGTCTAATTAGTTACCCATTTCTATTAGGATCGCCAGTCACCTACAGAAAAGTGTCTTTCGTGGTATGTCGCCCACACCTATGGAAATTAATGTCCGTGGGAGAGCAAGAATTAGATAATGGAGAAGACA
>NC_090754.1:51168077-51173994 GCF_036898095.1 Palaemon carinicauda
ATTTCCTTTCCTCACTGGGCTATTTTTTCCTATTGGAGCCCTTAGGCTTATAGCATCTTGCTTTTCCAACTAGGGTTGTAGCTTGGCTAGTGATAATAATGATAATAATATATTGTTTCACTGACACAAGACGAAACTTCTCTCTCCACTTTCATGTTTTATTTGAAGACTATTTTCTAAACCTTCTTCCCCCTTGAGTTTCACTTCCTCCAAGAATAACTTCATTGTGAAGTTTTTCCTCTCATTTTTCATAAAACATTTCCTCGTCTCTCACGCCCTTCATTTTCTTTCGAGTTCTTCCGGAGTATTTTCCTCTTTGCAATTGGTCCCCTTATAACATCTGTTTCACTAAAGGCATCGTTTCCCGTGTTTTAGTTTCATTTTATTATTATTATTATTATTATTATTATTATTATTATTATTATTATTATTACTACTTGCTTAGCTACAACCCTAATTGGAAAAGGCAGAATGCCGTAAGCCAATGACTACTCGGTCTCTCCCGTCCTGCGGGTAGGGGGTAGAGGAAGTTGTCATAGTGTGTCTGCGTGCATATCTATGTAAATATTTAGTCATTTTTGACGGGTCGCGTACACTCTCATAGGAATATTTGGAAAGAATGATTGCAACGGAAGACGTGAACGATATATAGAGAAAACAATCTGGTACCTTGGTCTTTACTATATTTATCAATTGTTTTTATCCTGTTACGCTGAGCGGCATTGCCAAAAGTATGACTGCTCGGTCTCTTCCGTTCATCGGGTAGTGGTGAGGAAGTAGTCATAGTGTGTGCGTATATATCTATTTAAATACTTATGTCATTTTTTTAAGGATCGTGTACACTAGCATAGGAATATTTGCAAAGAATGATTGCAACTGGAAAAGTAATTAAGAAAAACGGAAACAAACAATTTGGTACCTTTTCTTTGTCTCCGAAGTGAAATAGAAGAAATACGAGCCATAAACAAACACTTATTTTGATGTTGATATTGTTCTTGAACGTCATGTAGTTTTTTCCTTATTTCCTTTCCTCATTGGGGTATTTTCCCCGTTGGGGCCACTGGGCTTATAACATCTCGTATTTCCAACTAGGGTTGTAGCCTAACAAGTAATAATAATAATAATAATAATAATAATAATAATAATAATAATAATAATAATAATAATAATAATAATAATAATAGCAGCAACAACAAACATACGTGACCGACTCACAGGGATATAGGGGTTGGTTAAAATTAGCAGATGGCTGACCAACATTTCTGATCCTTTAGAGCATGGGTGAAAATAAGTTGTTATTACCAGCCTCCTTGTTATTGGAGTGAAGCTTTGTATATATATGGGTCATAGTCAAAAGCTGTTACCATCCGAATTTATGGTTCCTTTTGTTTCCAGGGTGCCTTATTCACGAGTTGGAATAATAGTTGTTATGCGCTTGGTTTTTATATTCTGGCTAGTGTATGCGATCCGTCAAAAATTATTAAATATTGACATAGATATGCACACAATACACACTCAGATTCAATCCCTCCCCCTTTCCTAACTACAATTTATGGGTGATTGGGGTTTCAATGTATGCCTCTCTGGTAGTCATATCAGGGTATGACTACTCCCTCTTCCCCCTACTTGAAGGATTGGGAGAGGCCGAATAATCATACGTCTGGTAATGCCTGCCTTTGAACGAGACAGTAAAGAAATATATATATATATATATATATATATATATATAGTCACACAGTTGCTCTTTATTATAAAGAGAAACATTCTGATTTATTCATACTTTATTTGTTGGTTCATCGCCAGAATGTTATAGTTATCAGTTCTCAGTCAACAATATATGCATAGAACTGAATATAACATAATCCGTGTTCAATATTAAAAGAGTGTTTTAGAAATTGTTTTCTCCATACCGTAGAATTCTATTTCAGAAACTCTTTATCTCAGTAACATATTTATTCTATTGCTTGTCATTTGTATTAAGTAATGATATTCTGAAGTTCCGTTAAAGAATACGGCTGCATTGTTCGAGTTCTCTTTTCGTATTAACTTAGTCATTAGTTAAAAGGTTGAATATGAAATCCAAGCAATATTCATCCCATTTAAATGTATATACCAGTATGATATTGTTGCGTTGTCAGTTGGACTTGAGACTTGGAGTTTTCGAGTGACAATTGGAAAAGTTTTCAATTCTCGACGTTTTTTTCTGGTGGTTTTCGAATGTTAGATTACAGAACTTTACTCGTGAAAGCAAGACGAGAAGAACAGAGAGAGAGAGAGAGAGAGAGAGAGAGAGAGAGGTTTCTGGGATAATGAATGCATTCCAAAACCATATTCAGCCAGGAGAGAGAGAGAGAGAGAGAGAGAGAGAGAGAGAGAGAGAGACAGAGCTGTTATCTGGAAAATGAAGAAAGTAAAAGGTTTCTGAGATGATTAATGAATTGCAAAACCATATTCAACAAGGAGGGAGAGAGAGAGAGAGAGAGAGAGAGAGAGAGAGAGAGAGAGAGTCTATGGTGATGGTTTCAAAGGGCATTGATTTCTGTCTATTTAACGGGAGCAGACTTTGTTTACTCTCTTTGTTTTTCTGTTTTGTTGTTGCCATTTATGTGATGTATATATTGCCTCAAATATTCATGAAAAGGTGTTGAGCACATATAATATACTTTATACTGAACCCTTCATACGTGCCTAAAGAATTTCTCTACATTTCTAGTAACCCAGATGACATCACTAAAGTATTTTTTAAAAGTAAATATCTTTTAAAGAGGCATATAATCATCTTGAAGATTTAAAGGTCGCTCATGAATGGCAGAGACAAGGGACATTGATTATATCCTAGAGACTGATCATATATGCATATGATCAGCGCCCAAGCCCCCTCTCCACCCAAGCCCCCTCTCCACCCAAGCTAGGGTTAGGGAGGCCAGGCAATGGCTGCTGGTGACGCGGCAGGTAGACCTATATACTCCCTCGAACTCCCATCCCTAGCCCACAAGGATGGTGAGGTTATCGTCACTATAAAAAACTATCGAGCTTAAGCGGGCCTCGAACCCCATTCCAGCAGATCGCTATGCAGGGATATTTCCACCCAAGCCCCCCTCTCCACCCAAGCTAGGACCAGGGATGGCCAGGCAATGGCTCTTGATGACTCAGCAGGTAGATATATAGGCTCCTTCAACCCTCCCCCCTCCTTTCTCACAAGGATGATGAGGTTATCGTCACTTTAAGAAGCTATCGAGCTTAAGCGGGTCTCGAACCCCAGTCCAACAGAACGCCATGTAGGGATATTTCCAACAACTACAACCCCTGAAAGGTAATTTCACGGTGCTGTATGTCAAAGTGGTAGACTTCCATGTGGTCCTATATTTCAAATATGAGGAGGAATATTCGCCAAAAGTGTTTGGCGTCGCTGTTCAGTGGTGGATGAAGAAGGGATTTTTCGCTTTTCTTTTTTTTTCCCATGTTCTCTCTGAGGTGGGATTTTCGTTGGAAAAAGTCATAAGTATTTCAGTGAGGACTGATGTGTATTTGGATTCTCTCTCTCTCTCTCTCTCTCTCTCTCTCTCTCTCTCTCTCTCTGAGATGCATGAAAGGTACACACTCACTGACCTATATATGCATATATACACACACACCATATATATATATGTATATATATGTATATATATATATATATATATATATACCGTATTTTCCGTGTGATAAGACGCACCTTTTTTCACGAAAATTGACCCACAAAATCACCCTGCGTCTTAACACTTGAGAAAAATTTGTATAAGGGAGTGTGACACCCTTCAAACATCCAACCATTGACATACAAGTACTCAAACTGACAAGAGATATAATATAACCCTAAAATTATCATTCCTGTGTAATAAATTAATTTATTTCTATATTGCACTTCCTTTAAAGAAGTACATTAGCAATTTTTTTCTTTTTTTTTTCTTTTTTTTTTGTAATTAGCTGATGACTCGCTAACCCACTTCTACAAGCAAACATGCCAATTAATGGTCTCGTAGCAGACGACGCTATGACATAGTTGTTTATGCAGTATATAAAATAACAAAATATGAGAAAATAGATATCTATTTTCTCATATTTTGTTGATATTTTGTAATAAAGCAATATATAGATAATGACTTTGTTGCCTGAGTTACGAAATAATACAAACAGACGTTTGCTGAATACGACCTTGGAAAAAACTTCTGTTCGTTGATTGCAGTATTACCAATTTGCAGAAAAGTAACTAGACTGAGAATCA
This sequence comes from Palaemon carinicauda, assembly GCF_036898095.1. NCBI lineage: Eukaryota > Metazoa > Arthropoda > Malacostraca > Decapoda > Palaemonidae > Palaemon > Palaemon carinicauda. The sequence goes on from NC_090754.1 coordinate 51,172,339, forward strand.
CATAAATAGTAGCAAAATTATTCCACCTAAAAGAATGTCTAAATTTCTTTAATCAATAATTACATTTTCTGTGTGAAAATTTCTAGGCTATATGAGGAATTTTGGAAATAGTACTAGAATTTTACCTCTTTAAAAAAATTTTATGCACCTTTGGTAACGCTGCTTTGATGTAAACAACACTTGAAACACCAAACACTCTGACTTAACGTGTAGTTGTAGTGGAAACTAACACTGCTTTAGTGGTTTCTTATATGAATATGTAATAAAATTGGGATAATTGGCATATAGCTAATTAATATTAACTTAAACATTTCATAATTCACCCAAAATAAAAAAAAATTACTGTGCAAGACAATAATCACGCTAGAGTCGCTGACCAGGGATTTGTGCTAAGAAATTTTTACAATCCTAATTTTTTTTCTAAAACTGCCTTGCTAATTTGAGGGTGCGTCTTACCACTTGTAGCGTCTTATGACACGGGAAATACGGTATATATATATATATATATATATATAAATATATTTATATATATATATATATATATATAAATATATTTATATATATATATATATATATATATATATATATATATATGTGTGTGTGTGTGTGTGTGTTTGTGTGTGTGTGTGTTTATAAATCATGCATGATTCATAAATACTTTTTTATCCTAATGAGAAGGAAAGGAAATAATTCAGATACAAGAACTTCTAAAGAAAGTATACATATACAAGTAAGCTTAAGAATTGACTTACATTACTCAAGTACCCTAAGTTTTGTAATATACTTTTTATCACTGTTTGAAATCAAATTGTCTAGATAACTATTATAAAAAAAGAAGAAAGTTTTGATATTTCCTCACTATTACTCGTAAAATAAAATTGTCGGTTAATTTGCCCAAGTTATTAATGATTAATTTCTCTATATTGTCTGGGGTAGTTGAATCAGTAGATCTTCAAAAGTTCAAAGTTGGAGCAAATGTTTTTATGTTGACCAGGCTGACATGAGTCTTTTTATAGTTTATATATAACATATCTGTTTTTGACGCTGTTAATAGTTTATATAGAAGATATCTATTTTGACGTTGTTACTGTTTTTAGAATGATATATTGTTAATTTATTCTCATCATTTATTTATTTCCTTATTTCCTTTCCTCATTGGGCTTTTTTTCCCTATTGGAGCCCTCGGGCTTATAGCATCTTGCTTTTACAACTAGGGTTGTAGCTTGGCTAGTAATAATAATAATAATAATAATAATAATAATAGTAATGATAATACGCTCTTGTTTTATTATACTCTGGATTCTTTCTGGAATGAATTTGGATAGAAAATGTTTTCTTGAAGTGACATGAAAGTAAATGCTTAGGAATCACGCGGAATTATTAGTTTTAGTGTCACTGTGTTTGTTAGTGCAATCTTCTGTGATTAATATGGATTAGTGAATGATTTTATATGAGATGTAAAGAATATATATATATATATATATATATATACATATATACATATATATATACATATATACATATATATATACATATATACATATATATATACATATATATATATATATATATATATATTTCTTATCAAAGAAATTAACATTTTAAAAATCTACCACGCTGAGGAATTATTATTATTATTATTATTGTTATTATTAT
>NC_090754.1:51174494-51176994 GCF_036898095.1 Palaemon carinicauda
GTCAGTTTGTCTGGATCCGGAGCTCAGTTTGTCCGGATCTGGAGCTCAGTGTGTCTGTATCTGAAGCTCAGTGTGTCTGTATCTGAAGCTCAGTTTGTCTGTATCTGGAGCTCAGTTTTGTCCGGTTCCGGAGCTCAGTTTGTCCGGTTCCCGAGCTCAGTGTGTCCGGATCTAGAGCTCAGTTTGTCCATTTCCAAAGCTTCTAGAAGGCTCAAATCACTGGTATTTCTTTCCTCAAACAGCCTCTGCAACGTTTACAATGCTTCCAAAAGGCTAAAATCAGAAACAAAATTAGTGAGAAATAGAGAAACTAAACGGATAATGTAGAAAATAATATGAGATCTAGAAAGAGGGGAGAAATAAGAGATTGAAACAACGGGATAGCGAATCATATTCAAAGAGGAGAGATTTTCGTTCTTATAAATATTTTTTTTCGCTAAAGACCTGGAAGATATTACGATATTGCTGCAACATCCCGAGCTGCTTCTGTTTGATATTTATCTATTTTTTTTATTTCCTTTTCAGGCTTCCCTTTGTTTAATGTTCGTTCGCCAAATTGCCTATCGATTCTCTTCGTACATTTTCTCTCTGTTTTATTTTTTGCTGTGAACGGTTCTGAACGAGACCTTTTTTTATGGAAGAAATAACCTCTGGAGAGAGAGAGAGAGAGAGAGAGAGAGAGAGAGGAGAGAGAGAGAGAGAGGAGGAGACAGATGAGGAGAGAGAGAGAGTGTGTGTGTATGTGGTGTGAAGGATTCTCAGCGAAACCTTTTCGTAATAAGCTCTGGAGAGAGAGAGAGAGAGAGAGAGAGAGAGAGAGAGAGAGAGAGAGAGAGAGAGAGAGAGAGAGAGAGTGTTTGCGTGAACGATTCTCAGCGAAACCTTTTTTATGGATCAAATAAGCTCTGGAGAGAGAGAGAGAGAGAGAGAGAAGAGAGAGAGGAGAGATAGAGAGAAGAGAGAGAGAGATTTTCAACGAAACACTTTTTATGGATCAAATAAGCTCTGGAGAGAGAGAGAGAGAGAGAGAGAGAGAGAGAGAGAGAGAGAGAGAGAGATGAGTAGAGAGGAGAGAGAGAGAGAGAGAGAGAGAGGAAAGGTGTGCTTGTGGCGGTCGGGAATGGGGGTAAAGAAAGGATTGAAAAAAAAACCTTTCCAACAACCCACCCGGAGTTGAATTCAACTTCTGCCGTTACTTAAGTTGAATGGGGAAAGTTAAAGGCTTGTAAAAACCAAAAAAAAAAAAAGAGGCCCTTTTAGGGAAAAGCGGTTAGGCTGCTCCAATAAAATTCAATTAAAACTTATCTGGTCGAAATGCAGAATCACTGTGGGTATCAGAGAAATTAGGGAAATTCGTAGCTCTTTGAAGGATTTTTTCCTTTTTTTTTTCCTTTTTTTTTCTTGGGGTTTCTGCTTTCCAGAGTAGAAAAAAAAACTCAAGTAGTTCATGTTCTTAAATGTTTTATTTTAGTTCTTAATTACTATTAATCAATTCTCTTATGTCCTTATTTTCTTTACTCACTGGGCTATTTTCCTCTGAGGATTTTTTTTTTTTTTTTTTTGAGTTTCTTCGTTCCAAAGTATAAAAAAAATTCAAGTAGCTCATGGTCTTAAATATTTTATTTTATTTGTTTTTTCTCATTTCCTTGTTTCCTTTTCTCACTGGGCTATTTTCCCTGTTGAGGCCCCTGGTCTTATAGGATCTTGCTTTTCCAACTAGGGTTGTAGCTTAGCAAGTAATAATAATAATAATAATAATAATAATGGGAACATTGAATGTGAAATCACTGTTGGATTTAGAAAAACTTGGGGAAATTTATTTCTTTATCTTTTTCTTGTTTTGATTGCACGTTTTTTAAGTTCGCCAATATCGTTGCGAAGGTTACTTTTATATAGGTATGTATTTATCACCTCTGTCAAAGAAGTTTGGAGGAGGTTATGTTTTCGCCCTTGTTTGTCCGTTTGTTTGTTTGTGAACAACTTCCTGGCCTTAATTTTACTCAGAGTAGTGGAAATTATTCAATTTTGAAAGCCTTAGGTCAAAGGTCAAAGTCGAGCAAAAGGTGGACCGAAATAAGCTGCCGTGGCGGAGGTTTTCAATTGCATAGTGCTTTTCTAGTTTATTACCTTCGCCGCAACTTGATAGGCGTGTATTTTGTATGTCTGTCTGTGTGTCTGTGATTCGCATAAATCAAAAACTATTTGACCGAATCTTATGATATTTGGTGGGATGATTTTTACATAACGATTAATCCCTGCTACGATTAAAATTGTGTCCAAAAAGCTGTTTACAAATAAACACGCACACAGACAAACAAACACACAAACAGCAAGTAAAAATAACCTCCTTCCAGATTTGTAAGTCGGATGATCGTAAGTTGAGGATTTTCTGTAATTCATTTTAAAAAAAAAAGTTTGTCGGAAAAAAATAAAAAATAAAAAAAATAAATAAAAAAAAGTTTGTCGATTTCCGACATTGTAGGTAGTCAATCACAGGTTG
>NC_090754.1:51179494-51186994 GCF_036898095.1 Palaemon carinicauda
CTAGAAAATAAATTATCTATAGAAAAAGACACTGATTAAAAAAAAATTATATTAGATTTGATTAATTATAATCCATAGCTAAACATGTACGTCTGCACCTCCCTCCCCCTAAAAAAATATTTATTCTGTTAATCTCTTAAAACTCATTTGGTTAGGAAAATAGAAATGTAATAAATCGTCTATAAAAAGGACATTAAAAAAAAAAACATAAAAATTATATAAGATTTGATTAATTATAATCCATAGCTAGACATGTACGTCTGCACCTCCCTCCCCCTAAAAGAAATTTTATTCGGTTAATCTTAAAAAATATAGAAGATAATAAAAGAATCTGTTTTCATTTTGATTTTCTCAGGATATGAAAAGAATCCGATCGATCTTTGCCGAGCGTCCTTGAGCCCTAAGGAGTTTGGAGAGGTCTTTCTTCATCCTTCTACTCCTCTGCCTTTTTCCTACTATTTATCTCTTATTCTTCCTCTTCTCTTTCCTTGGGTGAATTTTTATCTGTATTCTCATCCTTCTTCTTATATTTCGGTAGAACTTAAAAAGTTCAAACTTGCAGCAAATGTTTCTATGTTGAACAGGCTGACATAAGTCTCTTTTTATAGTTTATATATAAAAGATCTGTTTTAATGTTGTTACTGTTCATAATTTTTTTTTCGTTGTTCATTGCTTCTTATATTGTTTATTTATTTCCTTATTTCCTTTCCTCACTGGGATATTATTCCCTGTTGGAGCCCTTGGGCTTATAGCATCCTTGTTTTTCATCTAGGGTTGTAGCTTAGCTAGTAATAATGATAATAATAATAATAGTAATAATAATAATAATAATAATAATAATAATAACAATAATTTATTTTTATCTGCTCAAACTATTGTATTTTACTCTTGCGCTCAAACTATTGTATTTTTCTCTTCTGCTCAGACTATTGTATCTTTCTCTTCTGCTCAAACTATTGTATCTTTCTCTTCTGCTCAAACTATTATATCTTCCTCTCTTGCTCAAATATTGTATCTTTCTCTTCCCCAGATTCTTCCTTTTTCTTCTTCTTCTTCTTCTTCCTTCACCTTATCCTAATCATCTTCCTTTTCCTCATATTGTTCATCTTATCTATTCTTCCTTTCTCATTCTTCCTTCTTTTCCTTTTCATCATCCTCTTCCACCTCTTACCCATCAACTCCTCTTCTTTTCCCGCTCCTCTTTATCGCTTTATCATTTATTCTACCTTTCTCTTTCTTCCCTCTTCTCCTTTTCATCATCATCTTGCCCCTCTTACCCATCCTGTTTTCCTCTTCTTCCCTTCCCCCTTCTCTTTATCGCTTTATCATTTACTCTCTCTTTCTCTTTCATCCCTCTTTTCTTCATTATCCTCTTCCACCTCTTACCCATCATCTCTTCTTCTCTCCCCTCTCCTCTTTATAGCTTCATCTTTTATTCTCTCTTCCTCTTTCTTCCATCTTCACCTTTTCATCATCCTCTTACCCATCAACTCCTCTTCTTCTCTTCCCCCTCCTCTTTATCACTTCATCGTTTATTCTTTCTTTCTCCCATCTTCTCTTCATTATCCTCTTCTACCTCTTACCCATCATCTCTTCTTCTCTTCCTCCTCCTCTTTATCGCTTCATCATTTATTCTCTTCCCCCTCCTCTTTATCGCTTTATCATTTGTTCTCTCTTTCTCTTTCTTCCGTCTTTTCTTCATTATCCTCTTCCACTTCTTACCCATCAACTCCTCTTCTTCTCTTCCCCCTCCTCTTTATCGCTTCATCATTTACTCTCTCTTCCTCTTTGTTCCATCTTCACCATTTCATCATCCTCTTACCCATCAACTCTTCTTCTCTTCCCCCTCCTCTTTATTGCTTTATCATTTACTCTTCCTTATCCTCTTCCACATCTTACCCATTCTCTCATTCTCTTCTCTTTCCCCTCTTTATCGCTTTATCATTTACTTCTCCTTTCTCTTTAGTCCCTCTTCTCTTCATTATCTTCTTCCACCTCTTACCCATCATCTCTTCTTGTTCTCTTCCCCCTCCTCTTTATCGCTTCATCATTTACTCTCTCTTCCTCTTTGTTCCATCTACACCATTTCATCATCCTCTTACCCACCAACTCCTCTTCTTCTCTTCCCCCTCCTCTTTATCTCTTTCGTCCCTCTTCTCTTCATTATCCTCTTCCACCTCTCACCCATCATCTCTTCTCTCCCTTCTCCTATTTATCGCTCCGTGCCCTTTCCAGCTCTCCGCTTATTTAATCATGACATAACCTTCAATCAAAGGTCCTCCAGCTACAGGAGCTTTCTTTTGTCCTTTATTATTATCTTAAGACTTTGAAAGACTCTTTCATCTTAAGACCTTTTATTATACAGAGGTCAAAGGTCAGGGAGATGCAAAGATCTCTGGACAGGATTCATATTTAGTTTCACTTTGTTACTGTATTATTCTGTTGTATTGCTGTAATATTCTGTATTCATGTGAAGGTGTCATGGGAAGGAGAGTGTTTTCAGTTATTTTCTTCTGGGTTTCAGATGGCAGTGTAGGTATTATTATGCATAGTTCAGTTATTATGACTTAGTATGTTTTATAGTGTGTATATGTATATATATATATATATATATATATATATATATATATATATATATATATATATATATATATATGTATATGTATATGTATATAAATACATACTGTATATATGTATATATATACAGTTTACATGTACACATACATTTTTATCTATGTATATATATATATATATATATATATATATATATATATATATATATATATATATATATATATATATATATATATTATATATATATACAGTATATACCTTTATATATAAATACACACACACATACACACACACACACACACATATATATATATATATATGTGTGTGGATGTGTATGTGTATGTGTATGTATACTTGCATACCCGTTAACCTCCATATGTATATACCTGTGTGTTTTTATTCATATATAGCTAAATGATGTAAAGGTTCAATATAAACCGGATGAAAATTTATAATTATGCAGATTCACAATATGAGAGAGGGAGTAAAGTAGCATTAATTATGGGAAATAAAGTTTAACTACCAAGAGAAATTTTGCCACAGCTTTATGCATTAAAGAGAGAGAGAGAGAGAGAGAGAGAGAGAGAGAGAGAGAGAGAGAGAGAGAGAGAGAGAGAGAGAGAGAGAGAGAGAGAGAGAGAATGGTCATTCACTGGTCTGCGCCACCGCCTAAAAAGTGCATTTGGAAAGTACTAAAAAGAATAATGGGTAAACTCGTCCAAAACTCAGTTGTAACTGTGGTTATTTGACCTGAACTAGGAAACAAAAGACATGTTTAGGAATCCCTAAAGGTACATCTAAACATCTAAACTCAATGCTTGATATACTAATGGTTTAGGGTATGTCGGGTGTATCCATAATTACACTGAAAAAAAAAAACTAATTTTAATCGGAAATTCTCCGTAAAAATATACTGTTCTGACCCGTATTTCAGTAAAATAATTTCACCATGCCTTATTATTATCTTTGACGGGTTGGTGACCGTAGTATCACTCCGTTACGTTAATATATAAAATAATGTAATTTTTAATCTGAAATTCTCCGTAAAAATATTCTGTTCTCAGCCGTATGTCAGTAAAATACGGGCGATCGTAATTTCACCATATTTTATTATTGTCTTTTACGGGTTGGTGTCCGTAATATCACTCCTTTACGTCAATATATTGGTTTTTTAAAACGGTAAAAATCCTGGAATAAAAGTTGCCAGACTTTTACCGTTTTTAATGCCAATTTTTAACAGTGTACCTTAGATCATTTTTTTTAATATCCAAAGAATGGTGTTTTTTTTCTTTCTTTTTTTTTTAAGGAATGTGGTTTACACATTTTTTTTCCATCATTTTAAATACAGTATCTCAATGGTGCTTATATTTCTGATATTTTTTCCCTTCACATTAAAGACAAAATTTTTTATCTCCGGGGAATACCGAGACCTCGGTACATGAATACTTTTCGAGAATCCATACCGAGGCATCTTGAATTTTGAAATTTTATTACCTTGTTTTTAGGGAATGAAATGCAATCTTATGAAAGGTGTATCACAATTACTTTAGATTATTAATATTTTTTTAAGAATGCTGAATTTTTTAAGGGATCGTTGTTCACACATTTCTTATTTTTCCCATCGTCTTAAATAAACCATTTCTATGTTTTTTTTATACATTTCTGATTCTTTTTCCTTCATATTAAAGATAATATTCTATCTCCAGGGAATACCGAGACCTCGGTACATGAATACTTTTCGAGAATCCATACCGAGACATCTTGAATTTTGAAGTTTTAATACCTCGGTAATGGGGAATGAAATATACATAAGGATGGAGTTTGAGAATGAATCTGCCATTACATATTTTAAAAGATACTAGCACCCGTTGAGATACTACCGCTAGAGAGTTATGGGGTTCTTTGACTGGCCATACAGTACTGCATTGGATTCTTCTCTCTGGTTACGGTTCACTTTCTCTTTGCCTACACACACCGAATAGTCTGGCTTTCCTCTAGGTAAGGGTAGAAGAGACTCTTTAGTTTTGGTAAGCAGCTCTTTTAGGAGGACACTCCAAAATCAAACCATTGATCTCTAGTCTTGGGTAGTGCCATAGCCTCTGTACCATGGTCTTCCACTTTCTTGGGTTAGAGTTCTCTTTCTTGAGGGTACACTCGGACACACTATTCAATCTTATTTTTCTTCCTCTTGTTTTGTTAAAATTTTTAGTTTATATTTGTATTCTAATGTTGTTACTGTTCTTGAAATATTTGATTTTTCCTTAATTCCTTTCCTCACAGCTATTTTCCCTGTTGGAGCCCCTGGGCTTATAGCATCCAGCTTTTCCAACTAGGGTTGTAGCTTAGCAAATAATAATAATAGTAATAGCATAGAGATATGTATTTGAAGTGATGCATTGTTAACCTCACAGAGATACTTAATGTTAATCAAAATTACCTTCCAAGTTGTGGACAGATAGAGAGCCTCTTAATGCATAGACTCTGCTAATAAAATACAATGATGCTAAAAGTTAAGGACTCAATTAAATATCAAAACATAGGAAATAACAAATGTACTCGTTCAATTGGTATCTTTCAATTCCATGTGTGTATATATATATATATATATATATATATATATATATATATATATATATATATATATATATATTTATATACATACAGAATATATATATATATATATATATATATATATATATATATATATATATATATATATATATATATATATATAATATATATATATATATATATATATATATATATGTATTGATACATACATACATACATACATACATACACAGTATACACATCCTCGAATTTAGCATAGTCGTTACCATATGCAAAAAAAAAAAAAATTATATAGGTACATTGTTGTAACGGAAATACGGCTTTACAAATATATAATCCAAATCACTTCTTTAATTATATAAAATAAAATTTATGCAATGGAAATTAAGGCAATTTCCCCCTCTCACTGCGCCCCCCCCCCCCTTGTTAAGTTCTCTGGAATCTCACCATCTCTTGAAACTTTATCTCCGTCTCAATTATCATCCCCTCCATCGTAGCCAACAGGAAAAAAAAAATTAACAAATAGAAGAGTAAAGAAAATTAACTCGTGTCCTTCAAAAATTAATCTTATTACGGCTGTACTTAAGTGTCATTCTGCCATCGCAAAGTGCCACTTTAGGAAGTCTGTGTTAGTCGACAGTGGAATTATATGCAGGGTTGCTAGGTTGTCTTTTTTCGGGCCAAAAAACTCAAAATTTGTCCTTTTTTTGTGCTAGATACCTAAATTTGGCCTTTTAAAGCTCCAGTTGATCAGACGTTGGCCTTTTCTCATTTGGAAAACCTGGCAACCCTGATTATATTCCGACTGTATCCCCCCCCAACCCAACCCCCCTTTGCTTCCGTTAGATCCCCCCCCCCTTTCTGTGGCATTCTAACCCCCCCCACTCCCCCCCCCCGCCATTCCACCTCACTGGTCCCCCACCCTGTCAGTGGGAGAATGTATACTCTTATTATATCTTCATCTTGTATTGATTTATTAGTCTTGATAACCTGATATGTCTTATGTTGGATGAGCTGATTTTTTATTCGTTATCTTTTCTTCTTGTTTTTTTGTTCATTATCTTTTTCTTATTTTTTCATTCATTGTCTCTGTTTTTATTCATTAGCTATTTTTTATTCGTTATTTCTTCTTTTCTTATTCATTATCTTTCTTTTTTTATCATTGTCTGTTCGTATTCATTATCTTCATTTTTACTCATTATCTTTTCTTCTTTAGTCATTACCTTATCGTCTTTTTTTTTATTATGTCTTCTTTTTATTCAATATCTTTTCGTCTTTTTTATTCATTATGTCTTCTTTTTTATTCATTATGTCTTCCTCTTTTTTATTCATTATCTATCCTTTTTCTACATTCATATATTCTTTGGCTTAGAATGGAGAGTAGCCATATATCACATTTAATTATTATTATTGGGTAGACTAACATGAAGCTTTTTATTTTTATTTTTGGGGTAAGGCTGAAAATTTTTAGTATATTGTGTATAATCTATTTTAACTGAAACAATAGTAATGACAATTATCTAAATTATTATTATTGTTATTTTTTTATTGTTATTATTATTATTATTATTATTATTATTATTAAAAATATTATTATTATCATTATTATTATTATTATTATTATTATTATTATTATTAATAATAATAAAGACATCATTATTATTATTATCATTATTATTATTATTATTATTATTAATGATTAAAAAAATATTATGATTATTATTATTATTATTATTATTATTATTATTATTATTATTATTATTAAAGCTATAAGAGAATCAAATTATTCCAGAACAGTCAGGAAGGAATGAAATGTTGAGGAATATATTCTCACATACGCTCTCGTGCTTGCGCGCTCATACATGCGCAAGCACAAATGCAAACACAGCCAATATTGTTTATAAAAGATAACTTGGCGTCAGACATGATATAAATCTATTTTATTATCCATTTAATTAGTGTATATATATATTATATATATAATATATATATTATATATATATATATATATATATTATATTTGTAAGTGAACACAAAGTGCATAATTGATTGAAAATAATCAAATTCATAGGCCTATAGTCCCTCGGCCTACAGGATATACAATAGAATAGGCAATTCATCTATAAAGTTTTTCTCTTCCCTCAAAAAGAAATTAAGGCAGTTCTCTGCTAAACAAATTGTAGGTTTTGTTGTGACTGACTTCTTCAGATAATAAAAACAGACAAAATAATTTAAATAAATCTGCATAAGAATATTTTATTGTAAACCATAAGTATTCCGTCATTAAATATTTTGAAAAGTAATAAAGAAAAAAAGTGTAATATTTTATTGGAAACTATAAGTACTCCGTTATTA
>NC_090754.1:51195692-51224743 GCF_036898095.1 Palaemon carinicauda
AAGGATGAGTAGAATGTATTCGCGATCATTTGTTAGACGCATATGTACCGTATTCAGACATGACCTATATAAGGATATAGGTTCTTCCATAACTGATTACCATTTACACATATCACCCGCGTCATCTTCCTGTTCAGACTGTGAAGAGGTTGGAGGAAGTCATCATCTTCATTTTTATGCAGGTTGTCTGACATTTCCCTGGAAAGTTAAACCACGCAGATTTTGTTTCAGAGACTTCTTCCCCCTAAGAACGAGTCTTTATTAAAGGATGAAGGTTTGTATTTGCATAGAAACAAATACAAAAATTTTAATTTTTAAATATTAAACTTAGCCGGTGAATATATAATAGCTGACGTCTCCGACGGCTCGACAGATTCCCAAAAACTCGCGAGCGATCGCCATGAAGGTAGCGGGTGTGCCCACCAGCGCCAACTATCGGCCAGATACCGCATATACATGTAAACAGCTCCAGTTCTTCTCTGTTGGTTTCATCGACAAGTCGATTCCACTCGCTTTATGACCTCGAGTTTTCTACCGAATTGGTGAAGTACTTGGTTTTGGTTTTTATTGCTTTCGCCGTGTTGGATTATTCAATACTATCCTCAAAAGAAATGCTTTTGAAAGGAGAGTAAAAGTGTTTTGCCCTTTGCTTTTTTATCTCTGGTTTTTTTCCATTGAGTAAAGATGGCCGACCCTTCCCTCAGTGTACGGAAGTGTGTTTTAGGCTTTTAGTAATTATTTTATCACGTTAAAAATTATTGTTGATAATTATAGATTTTTCAATATTAAACTTACCCGATAATCATGTAGCTGTCAACTCCGTTGCCCGACAGAATTCTATGGAGGGATACGCCAGCTATCACAATACTAGAAGGGGGTGTACTTACCAGCGCCACCTGTGGCCAGGTACTCAAGTACTTCTTGTTGACACCTCCTCAATTATTCCTCTGTCGTGCTTCCGGCAAGACGTTCTGGGATACGCTTATGTTCTTGGAGTATTTTCACGACTTTGGTGAAGTATTTCTCTTTGATTTCGGCTGTCGCTTTACTGGAAACTTCTATATTAGCTTAGTTAGCTTTTGGAATTAATTTGATTAATTATGGTGACGAAGAGAGTATGAACTCTCTTTCACCTTTAAATGGCCGACCCTTCCCTTAGACGGAAGTGTTGGTGTCTAAGAGAGTATAGGACTCTCTTTCTTAATTTTGCTTAACAAAAGTTATAGATTTATTTTATATCTCTCCGCCTCTTTTAGGCCTCTTCGATTAACTTCCTTTTATTATAAACTTATTAAAATTAATTTTTATATTTGTTTATATTCGACCTTCCTAATAGTAGGCGGTCTTTTCTTGGTACCGAAGTTAATTAACATTGAGCCCGTCATTTTGGTTTTACCTGTTAACATATTATGCTATTTTAATGTCTTTGAAAGAATTTCTTTGATAGTCTCGTACTGTTTTCAAAGTTGAACTAACGTTTTGTTTTGTCTCTGCAGTTGTTGACGTTCAGAACGTTCAACTTGCGCTCTATCGTTACGATAGAGAAAGAATTTTCACGGTTTCACGTTGCAGTAAGAGTAACCGTGTCTAGCGTTTTGTTCATTCTTTCTTAACTTAATGGTTTTAATCCTAATAAAGGAACTTTTCATTTTGGGAAATATTTCAGTTTTTTCCTTTAACAATAATATGTTTTAACGATATATATGATTGGGCTCTTCTCTCAGGTTCTAAGTCAAGAGGAGAGAGAGAGAGAGAGAGATAGAGACGGAGGGAGAAAGAGGAGGATAAACGTTTCATTCAAGCGAGTAACGTTGTTATCGTTTTTGCTCTTCTCCCTAGTCTCTTTAGGGGAAGAAGGTAAACGTTTCTAGAGTGATCTAGTGTTTAGTCTCTTTCCAGCCACTGAATTATTTATCTTTCATTAGATTTTTCTGTTACATTGTAATTCTGTTTTCGCAATTACTAACTTTTGAGAAAGGATAGAATTGCGTGTTTCAGGTACAAACCACTTAAAGTTTCGAGTTCAGTGAAATAAGTGCAAACAGAAAATCAAAGTGATAAGTGATTAGCGCAAAGTGTGTCAGTGTTGTGCGTGAGGGTACTGTACTTCTGTGCGCGCCAGTCGTTCTCCCAGTCCGGGACCTCTTGCAAGCTCCCAAGCCCAGGGGAGAAGCAATGTCGAAGGGCAGAAGGGTTCAGCAGGCCTTGATCGGCGCACAGAAGTATCCTCGGTGGTTGTGGGCGTGTCTTACCGAGACCGTCACTCCCACCCGCAGACGATTGAGCCCTTATTTTGCTCGTCTGCAGAAGAAATTTAGGGGAGAAAACGCTGGTCTCAGGTCTCAAGACCTCTTAAACGTAAAGTCCAGACCTATGCCAGACGTACGAAGTTAGAGTTCAACAACCCGGATGCAGTCATTGGGTTAGCTCTGACTCTCCTCAGTCATCAGTTGAATGCACTCCGCCTAAGAGGAGTAAGGTTCTGCCACAACAGAGCTCGACTGTTAAGGCTTTACCTCAGCCTACTGTAGTTTCTGCCGACCCCAAGTGGACTCTACTACAGTCCATGCAAGCACAGCTTTCGGACTTGATGCGTGAGTGTCGGGCTGAGAGTGTTGCGCCTCCGCCTCCGCCTACACTCCCTCCGCCTGCGCTCGCTCCGCCTGATCGCAGTACCACCTGCCAGGCGTACGATGTTGAGCCACGTTCTGAGTTTGCTGTTCCCAGTGGTGTTCAGCCTCCGCCTTCCTTAAGGCAACCTTTACAATGGGATCAGGAGGATTATACCTCTCTTCCTCCGCCTCCACTTGCTGCTCCACCAGTGATGCAACACTCGGTTGAGGTACAACAACCTCTCCCGTCCATGAGTCAGTCTCCTCAGCTCTCGCTGCAGCGAGCTCAACCCTCCTCAAGGCAAGCACCTCAACACCTTAGCCTTGCGCCTCAGGAGCCTCAACTTGCGAGATTTTTACTGCGTTCTGCGCAGCCACTACCTTTTCGCTCTCAGCTCACACCGCAGGAACCTCAACTCGTTCCTCAGGAACTTGCTACTGCGCATCCGCCAACCACTCAGCAAGCGCAACCCTTGAGTTCAGCCACTCATGCCAGGAGTCAGCCTCCTCCACCCATGCGCCTACCTTCTGCTACTTCCTTTGATCAGCCTTTGCAGACTGAGCCTCAGGTGTTCCCTCAACAGAGTCTTGAAGAGGAAACCACAACTATTGTTGTTCCAGCTCGTTCTGACTCTGCTGTTCAGCATACCTTACCTCCATTTTCAAACCTTATGATAATGGAGGTTATTTGTATTACTTATAAAAATATATTTGTATTCCTGGCAATATATTTTTAACAATATCGCAAAATATGGCAAAAATATGAATCATGAGTTATGAATGTAAGGTATATATTATGTTGATATTAAAACCCCATGCAAGCATGCATAAAGCACTCTAGCACTGGTCATGGAATTTCTGAGAAATGTTAAACGCCATGCACACGCTCTGCTTACCTTACATGCTCTGCTTACAGCATGCTCTGCATACAACATGCTCTACATACAGCATGCTCTGCATACAGCATGCTCTGCATACAACATGCTCTGCATACAGCATGCTCTGCATTCAGCATGCTCTGCATACAACATGCTCTGCATACAGCATGCTCTGCATTCAGCATGCTCTGCATACAACATGCTCTACATACAGCATGCTCTGCATACAGCATACTCTGCATACAACATGCTCTGCATACCTTACCGCATGCTTCTCAGTCACACATCTTTGGTTGTTGCCAACTCACTAGACTGTCAAGCAGTTTCATAACGTTGCCTTCTAGTCTGCTGCTTTTGCACCAGTGAACCCTCACTGAGAGAACTTAGCTTTTCTAGGATATGGTCCCTGTAGATGAGAAAGTTCTTTTCTCCCTCCTTCTGATATTCCCTTGAGGACTCTGTCATTTGGAGGGAGCCTTTAGCTGCATAGCCTCCTATGGACTTTTATTTAAGCATAACATGCTTCCAGGGAAGGTAATGGTTCCACTTCAGTCGCTAATCCCGTCTGTTACCACACCTGCTCCCATAGACCTTGAGCTGTGTTACAAGACATGCAGTCCAAGCTTAGTCCTTGTTAGAGGATTTTTTGTTTACGGAGTCAATGTGTCACGGGGAAGACGTTCAACAACCAACAGAAGTGACTTGTTGTGACGCAGTGCGGCAACCTCAGCAACCCGATAAGGAGTTTGTCTGTACGACCCAGACAGTCTAGACAGATTCGGGTTGTCACTGTACTTCCTCGCTTGCCCATGATTGACAGTTCACAGACTGTGCAGCAGTACCATGATCTTGTGTCCGGCTCCGTCAGACGACTGGCTTTTAAGAGCTCCCACAAGTCGTCGCTGTCTGGAGATTTTCAAATGGACTATGGATCTGACCAAGGAACTGGGCCTCCTGGTCAATTTTGAGGAGTCTCAGCTCGTCCCATCCCAGACCATTGTCTCCTTGGGTATGGATCTTCAGAGTCGAGCTTTTCGGACTTTTCCGTCGGCCCCAAGGATCTTCCAAGCCCTAGAATGCATCCAGAGCATGCTGAGAAGGAACCGATGCTCTGTCAGGTAGTGGATGAGTCTAACAGGGACACTTTCATCGCTGGCCCTGTTCATCGTGTTAGGGAGACTCCACCTCCCCCCCCCTTCAGTATCATCTAGCTGCTCACTGGATAAAGGACATGACGCTAGAGACGGTCTCAGTTCCTGTTTCCGAAGAGAGGAGGTCTTCTCTCGCGTGGTGTAAGAACAGCTTTCTTCTCAAGGAAGTCTACCTTTGGCTGTTCAGAAACACGACCGCCGTCTCCTCTCGGACGCATCAGACACGGGCTGGGGTGCGACTTTGGACGGACAAGAATGCTCGGGAACATGGAATCAGGAGCAAAGGACACTTCACATCAATTGCAAGGAGTTGTTGGCGGTTATTCTGGCCTTGATAAACTTCAAGTCCCTCCAGCTTAACAAAGTGGTGGAGGTGGACTCTGACAACACCACAGCCCTGGCTTACATCTTCAAGCAGGGAGGGACTCTTTCGTGGAAGTTGTTCTAGATCGCAAGGGACCTACTCATCTGGTCTAAAGATCGAAAGCTAACTGGTAACGAGGTTCATTCAGGGCGGTATGAATGTCATGGCAGATCACCTTAGACGGAAGGGTCAGGTCATCCCCACAGAGTGGACCCTTCTCAAGAATGTTTGCAGCAGACTTTGGGCCCTGTGGGGTCAGCCAACCATAGATCTGTTCACTACCTCGATAACCTAGAGACTCCTGTTGTATTGTTCTCCGATTCCAGACCCAGCAGCAGTTCACGTGGATGCTTTTCTGCTGGATTGGTTCCATCTCGACCTGTATGCATTCCCGCCGTTCAAGATTGTCAACAGGGTACTTCAGAAGTTCTCCTCTCACAAAGGGACACGGCTGACGTTGGTTGGCTCCGCTCTGGCCCGCGAGAGAATGGTTCTTAGAGGTACTGCAATGGCTGGTCGACATTCCCAGGACTCTTCCTCTAGGAGTGAACCTTCTAAGTCTACCTCACGTAAAGAAGGTACACCCAATCCTCCACGCTCTTCGTCTGACTGCCTTCAGACTTTCGAAAGACTCTCAAGAGCTAGGGGCTTTTCGAAGGAGGCAGCCAGAGCGATTGCCAAAGCAAGGAGAACATCCACTCTCAGAATCTATCAGTCTATAGGGGAAGTCTTCCGTAGCTGGTACAAGACCAATGCAGTTTCCTCAACCAGTACCACTGTAACCCAGATTGCTGACTTCCTGTTATATCTAAGGAAAGTAAGATCCCTTTCAGCTCCTACGATCAAGGGTTACAGAAGTATGTTGGCAGCGGTTTTCCGCCACAGAGGCTTGGATCTTTCCACCAACAAAGATCTACAGGACCTCCCTAGGTCTTTTGAGACCTCAAAGGAACGTCGGTTGTCCACTCCAGGCTGGAATCTAGACGTGGTCCTAAGGTTCCTTATGTCATCAAGATTTGAACCTCTCCAATCAGCCTCTTTTTAGGACCTCACATTAAAAACTCTTTTCCTCGTGTGCTTGACAACAGCTAAAAGAGTAAGTGAGATCCACGCCTTCAGCAGGATCATTGTTTTCACATCTGAAACGGCTACATGTTCCTTGCAGCTCGGTTTTTGCTAAACGAGCTTCCTTCACGTCCTTGGCCTAAGTCGTTCGAGATCCCAAGCCTGTCCAACTTGGTGGGGAATGATCTGAAGAGAGTACTTTGCCCAGTTAGAGCTCTTAGGTACTATCTAAAAAGGTCTTAACCTTTACAAGGACAATCAGAAGCCTTATAGTGTGCTATCAAGAAACCTTCTTTTCCAAGTTCTAAGAACTCAGTTTCTTACTATTCAGGCTTCTGATTAGAGAAACACATTCTCATCTGAAGGAAGAAGACCTTGCTTTGCTGAAGGTAAGGACACATGAAGTGGGAGCTGTGGCTACTTCAGTGGCCTTCAAACAGAGCCATTCTCTGCAGAGTGTTATGGATGCAACCTATTGGAGAAGCAAGTCAGTGTTCGCATCATTCTATCTCAAAGATGTCCAGTCTCTTTACGAGTACTGCTACACCCTGGGACCATTCGTAGCAACGAATGCAGTAGTAGGCGAGGGCTCAGCCACTACATTCCCATAATCCCATAACCTTTTAACCTTTCTCTTGAATACTTTTTATGGGTTGTACGGTCGGCTAAGAAGCCTTCCACATCCTTGTTGATTTGGCGGGTGGTCAATTCTTTCTTGAGAAGCGCCGAGGTTAAAGGTTGTGATGAGGTCCTTTAGTATGGGTTGCAGCCCTGTATACTTTAGCACCTTTGAGTTGATTCAGCCTCCCAAGAGGAACGCTGCGCTCAGTAAGGAAGACGATCTTATTAAAGGCAGAGTAACGGTTCAAGTCGACTTCCTTACCAGGTACTTATTATTTCATTGTTATTGTGGATAACTGATTATATGAAATACGGGATACTTAGCTATCTTTTAATCTTGTACACTGGTTTTCACCCACCCCCCTGGGTGTGAATCAGCTACATGATTATCGGGTAAGTTTAATATTGAAAAATGTTATTTTTATTAGTAAAATAAATTTTTGAATATACTTACCCGATAATCATGATTTAATCGACCCTCCCTTCCTCCCCATAGAGAACCAGTGGACCGAGGAATAATTGAGGAGGTGTCAACAAGAAGTACTTGAGTACCTGGCCACAGGTGGCGCTGGTAAGTACACCCCCTTCTAGTATTGTGATAGCTGGCGTATCCCTCCATAGAATTCTGTCGGGCAACGGAGTTGACAGCTACATGATTATCGGGTAAGTATATTCAAAAATTTATTTTACTAATAAAAATAACATTTTCCTTTATATATTTTATATCTCACCCGCCTTTATTAGGCCTCTTCGATTAGCTTTCCATTTATACTAAACATCAAGATAAATTTTATGTTTTTGTTTATATGCGGCCTTTACCTCCGAGATGTAGGCGGTCCTAACTTGGAAACCGAAGTTAAACAACGTTGAGCCCATTCAACTTTTATTTTCGTTAAGTTTAAATCATTTGCTCTGTAAGAGTTATGAAATGAAATGAATATTTTTTTAGAAAATATTTTAAGAAAGATATTCTTTGAATAGTCTTCGTGCTGTTTTTTTTTTTTCAAAGATGAACTAACGTTTGGTTTATTTATGCTACGCAGTTTGCTCTCTATCGTTACGATAGAGAAAGAGAGAATCACGGTTTCACTTTGCAGAAAGAGTAAATCGATTTTGACGTTTTGTTCATTCTTCTTTCAAACTGAAGTGTTTTAAATACTAATTTAAAGGAACTTGTTAATTTTCATTTTCTTAGTCCTTTCAGTTTTTTCTTTTGGTCAAATAACATGTTTATTGACGAAGGGTGAGTGGGCTTTTTCTCTTATATGTGACAAGAGAGAGAGAGAGAGAGAGACGGAGAGAGAGAGAGGAAGAGAGAACGATCCGATCTTTATTCTCGTCCCAAGGGAGTTTAGGAGCGAGTAACGTTGTTCTCGATTCAGTTTACTCTCGTCCCAAGTCTCTGTACGGGGAGAAAGGATAAAACGTTTTTAGTTTTTATTCTCGTCCCAAGGCACTGTACGGTGAGAGATTGAAAACGTAGTCTTTAATGAACTAGTGTTTATTCTCCTCCCCAGTCACTGATCCTTTTTAACTTTATATATTTCCGTTTTATTCGATATATATGTTTACTGATTTTTGCATGTACTAATGTGCTTACATTATACGACTCATTTCGCAATTATAACCTTTTGATGTAAGGGAGAATTGCGTGCTTCAGGTAGAAATCAGTTTTATTCATGCCTAATGTGAAATTATTGAAAAATACGATATCAGTGAAGTAAGTGCAAAAAAACAGAAAATCGTAGTGATAAGTGCGCAAAGTGTTTTTAGTGTTGCGACCGAGGGTTCGTCTGTTCGTGCTTGTCGTTCACCTAGTCTGAGACCTCTTGCAAGCTCCCATGCACCAGGGAGAAGTAATGTCGTAGGACTTATGGGGACGAGAGGCTCTAACCAACGAACAGACGTTCCCTCTATGGTTTCGGGCGTGTCTCGTCAAGACCGCCCCTACCATAAGACGAGCGAGGCGGTTTTCTCCTCGTCATCCGAAGGCTTCTCGCGAAAGAAACCTTGGAGCAAAGTTTCTAGACCCTTAAAGCGGAAGTCAGTCCCTTCAGGACAAGTCCAGCGTCCAGGCTGTAGCCATTGGGACAGCTCTGACCCTGTGCAGTCATCGGAAGACTGCTCGCCGCCTAACCGAAAGCGTAACACGGGCTCCGAGAGTCTCAGTAAAGGCAATGTTTTGCCGTCACAGACGTTACCATCGTCTCGGCCCATACCGACTCCCGTTGATCCTAAATGGGTTGTCCTGCAGGATATGCAGAATAAGCTTGCCTCCCTTATGGAGGAGTATACCGTTGAGCAGGTTCACGATGATCCTCGCCGTTACGCTGATCGAGATCCTGGCCTTCAGCCGCCCAAACGAGCCTTTACTCGTCCTGTTGACGTTACAAAGTCATGTCAGTCACGTGACTTGGAGCCTCACTCGATGCAGTCCCGTGTTGACTTTCAGCTGCTTGTTGACGTTCAGCCGCCACCGCATGCTCGTGTTGACGTTCAGGACGTTCGCCAACCAGCTCAGTTGCCTTGTTTTGACGTTGAGCGTCAAGCACCGCAGTCAAGGGTTGTTTTGACTGCTCAATCTAGGCAGTCAAGGCAGTCTCGACTTGACGTCGAGCGTCCTCCCGCTCCTGTTGCTGTTGCTGGTCAGTCCTTTAAGCAGTTACATGACGTAGCGTCCTTGACTGCTACTGATGCTCCTTTGCGTGTGGACTTTGCTTGTCAAGCATTGCCACCACGGCAGGTCTCTTCCTTGCTTGAGACTCATCAATTGTCGGACGAGGTTCCTTCAGATGAGGATGTTGCTGATCCCCTGCCTACTGATAATCCTTTGGATAAGGATCTTTGTCCGGACCATTTTGTAACTGCTGCTCCTCGTTCGCCTTCGTCAGAGATTACACTAGGCCTAGCTACTTCGAAGCCGTTGTTTTCTAGGCTAGTGCTCTCTCGCTCTTCTAAGAGAGCTTTACATTTGCTAGGCGACTGGTTGATCACCATGAGGAGTTTGGGGGAGACAGCCTTTGCTTTCCCTCCATTTAAACTGGCTTATAGAGCGAGCGTCTGGTATGACACGGGAGAAGTTCTCGGCTTGGGAGTTCCTGCCTCTGCCCAGAGAGACTTCTCAAGCCTCATAGACTCTCCCCGGCGCCTGGCCATGAGACGCTCCAAGATTTTATGGTCGGCTTCAGAGCTAGACCATCTCCTGTTAGGAGTTTTTTCGAACGTTTGAAGTTTTGCTGTACAATTATGTCATGCATGAACAAGGGTATCAGGGATGGCTCCAATGATCTGACAGCCACGTTCTCTGCAGGAACAAGACTATCAGGGATGGCTCCAATGATCTGGCAGCCACGTTCACTGCAGGAGTACTTAAGATGTAAGTGCGCTCAATGTGTTCATTGTCAAGACAAACTTCACGATGAAGACTACCAAATCTGTCTTGACAGCATTAAGGGAAGGCGACTGGATGGTCTCTCTTGACCTTCAGGATGCATACTTCCACATCCCGATTCATCCAAACTTTCAACTACATCTGAGGTTTGTGGACGGGAAAGTAATGTACCACTGTCGAGCACTGTACTCCGACCTCATTCCTGCTCCTCTTGTTTTTACAAGGCCCTTGCAAAATGTAGCAAGCTTTCTACATTTTTTGAGGATTCAGAGCCTCCCTTTATTTTGACGACTGGCTAATCAGGGCGTCGTCATTATATCGCTGTCTGGAGAGCCTCTAATGGACATTAGACCTAACCAAGGAGCTAGGTCTCATATTGAACGTAGAGAAGTCGTAACTTACAGTACCCCATCCCAGACTATTCTTTATTTGGGAATGGAGATACAGTGTCTGATTTTTCGGCCCTTTTCGTCTCCCGCAAGAATGGAACAAGCTCTGTTAAAAGTCCTTCCCTTGCAAGAGAAAAACAGTTGCTCTGTAAGAGTTTGAACTAGCCTCGTGGGAACTCTTTCATCGCTGGAGTAGTTTATCTCTCTGGGGAGACTCAACCTATGCCCTTTCCCATTTCACCTAAAACATTGGAACAAGGAGAAGGGCTTAGTGAGTATCTCTTTCCCAATCTCCAACTCAGTCTAGACATTTCTGACTTGGTGGGACAGCAACATCAGACTTCGAGAAGGTCTTTCTCTTGCGATCAAGAACCCAAACCATGTGTTGTTTTCAGATGCATCGGATTTGGGTTAGGGAGCTCCACTGGACAGTCTGGAAGGCTCGGGTCTTTGATCCACGGATCAGAAGGAACTCCATTTAAGGCATGTAACATCTCTCCTTTGGCGAGATTTGTGCAAGGAAAATGAATGTCTTGGCGGACGGCCTCAGCAGAAGAGGACAAGTCATCTCCATGGAGTGGACGTTGCATAAGACTGTGTGCGAGAAGCTATGGATGACATGGGGTCAACCCACCATAGATCTTTTTGCGACTCTCTCTGACAAAGAGGCTCTCGACTTACTGCTTTCCAGTTCCAGATCCAGAGGCAGCCCACATAGACGCTTTCCTGCTGGACTGGTCTCACCTGGACGTTTATGCCTTTCCACCTTTCAAGATCCTAGACAAGGTGCTGCAGAAGTTCACCTCTCACGAAGGGACCAGGTTGACATTGGTTGCTCCACTCTGGCCCGCGAGAGAGTGGTTTACAGAGGTACTTCAATGGCTGGTAGACGTTCCAAGGAGTCTACCTTTAAGGATGGATCTCTTACGGCAGCCCCACGTAAGGGATCTTCATCAAAGCCTCCCCGCGCTTCGTCTGACTGCCTTCAGACTATCAAAAGACTCTCAAGAGCTCGAGGATTTTCGAAGGAGGCAGCCAGAGCGATTGCGAGAGCTAGGAGAGCTTCTACCATCAAAGTATACCAGTCGAAGTGGGAAGTCTTTAGAGACTGGTGCAAGTCATCATCTATTTCCTCTTCCAGTACCTCTGTAGCCCAAATCGCAGACTTTCTCCTACATCTGAGAAATGTTCGCTCCCTCTCAGCGCCCACTATTAAGGGCTACAGGAGCATGTTGGCGTCTGTATTCAGACATAGAGGCTTAGATCTTTCCAATAATAAAGATCTCCAAGATCTCCTTAAGTCTTTCGAGACCTCTAAGGAGCGTCGTATGGCAACTCCTGGATGGAACTTAGACGTGGTCCTAAGGTTCCTAATGTCCGACAGGTTTGAGCCATTACATTCAGCCTCCCTGAAGGATCTCACCCTCAAGACGCTTTTCTTAGTGTGCTTGGTAGGCTAAAAGGGTCAGTGAGATCCATGCCTTCAGAAGGAACATCGGCTTTTCCACAGATAAAGCCACATGTTCACTTCAGCTTGGTTTCTTGGCCAAAAATGAACTGCCTTCTCGTCATTGGCCTAAGTCATTTGATATACCTTGCCTATCAGAGATCGTAGGCAACGAGCTTGAAAGAGTACTGTGTCCAGTTAGAGCTCTTAAGTTTTATTTAGCTCGTACCAAATCCTTACGAGGTGGATCTGAGGCCTTGTGGTGCTCAGTTAAGAAGCCATCATTGCCTATGTCTAAAAATGCTTTGTCGTATTTTATTAGATTTTTAATCCGAGAGGCTCATTCTCACTTGAGTGAAAAAGACCGTTGCTTGCTTAAGGTTAAGACGCACGAAGTAAGAGCTATAGCAACTTCCGTGGCCTTTAAGCAAAACAGATCTCTGCGAAGTATTATGGACGCAACCTTTTGGAGAAGCAAGTCGGTATTTGCGTCATTTTACTTAAAAGATGTCCAGACTCTTTATGAGGACTGCTACACACTGGGTCCATTCGTTGCAGCGAGTGCAGTAGTGGGTTAGGGTTCTACCACTACATTCCCTTAATTCCAATACCCTTTTAATCTTCTCTTGAAATGTTTTTAATTGGGTTGTACGGAAGGCTAAGAAGCCTTTCGCATCCTTTTTTTATTTGGCGGGTGGTCAAATGTCATTTCTTGAGAGCGCCCAGATTAAGGGTTTTGATGAGGTCCTGTTGTATGGGTTGTCGCCCTGGATACTTCAGCTCCTGGGAGTCTTTCAGCATCCTGAGAGGATGGCTGGGCTTCGTGAGGAAAGCGGACTAACAAGGCAGAGTAATCGTTAGAGTCAGCTTCCTTACCAGGTACCTATATTTATTTGGGTTTTGTTATGATATAACTGTCAAAAACTCTAAGCATATACGCCGTAAACTGTATTAATACTGGTCTCTACCCACCACCATGGGTGTGAATCAGCTATTATATATTCACCGGCTAAGTTTAATATTTAAAAATGATATTTTGATTATAAAATAAATTTTTGAATATACTTACCCGGTGAATATATAAATTAAAGGCCCCCCCTTCCTCCCCGATAGAGACCCAGCGGGATGAGAAGAACTGGAGCTGTTTACATGTATACATAAGCGGTATCTGGCCGATAGTTGGCGCTGGTGGGCACACCCGCTACCTTCATGGCGATCGCTCGCAAGTTTTTGGGAATCTGTCGAGCCGTCGGAGACGTCAGCTATTATATATTCACCGGGTAAGTATATTCAAAAATTTATTTTATAATCAAAATATCATTTTTGTATGTTTCATAGTTTTACAAACCCTAGAGCTTTTCAGTTACATTTCCCCACCTCAACTCAATTGCAAGTCCCAGGATTGTCTAGTTGTCAGACAGATTAGCATAGCTTTCCCACCACCTATTGGTAGATATAACTCATCATCATCATCATCATCTTTTCCTATGCCTATTGACGCAAAGGGCCTCGTTTAGACTTCGCCAGTCGTCTCTATCTTGAGCTTTTAACTACGGTACCTCGTTAAGTTTTTAAAGGACGTTCTAGCTTTGCTGAAGTCAAATTCCTATTGAAGGATTCGGATTTGTATACTGTACTGTAGTTAGGCAAAATATAAGTCATATTAAAAATTTGTATTTTTACCTAGCCATACAAATCTGAGTTCTTTAAGTTCCACTTCCAGCCTTAACTACCCCTCTCAGTCCCAGGCCTAAGGTCAAAAGTGCTAGTTTCCCTGACTGGCGGGTGGGGAGGGCTTCTTCGCAACTCTTGTCAGTACTGTAGTTATAAATACTGTACCTCATTAATGATTTAGCTTGCACTGAAGTCATACTTTATATTTAAAAGACTTATCTATGTATAACTAGGATAAATGCTAATTACTGTGTACTGTACTGTACTCTATAAAGAATTTTGATTAATACAATACAGTATAAAAAACTTTGCTAAATTGATGGAATAGTATTTTGACTTATGGTACATATATGAATAAATAAAAAACTAATTTCAGTTGCTATTTTGCTGCTTAGTTTCATTTAATAACCCATCTGTACAATGTGAGTTAACCTTGGTCATTTGTTGTCACTGATTCCTATTTTGCAGGTATTCAAAATCGCCATTCGGGCTCAACTTGAAAATATTACTAATTTAGAGGCACCAGGAGAAGATTTTCAGTACTGCATTAAGGTAAGGATGGTTTTTTTCATTTTCATATAACATAGATGAATTTGGTACTTGGAGTCATACAACGTGTAGTATACTGTACAATTTTTACACATTTTTGGTTTTCAATAACTTGTTCAAAGATTTAGATGAAGAATTTTAGAAGTAACTATTTTTTTTCTAGTCAGTTAGACCTATAAGAAACTAATGTAGGTGTCCCGCCAAGAAGACGGCTTGATATTTAGATAAATGCACACATACACCAGGGTATAACTATTTTTCCCCCCTATCCGAGGAAGGTGAGAGGCCGAGTAGTTATACATGTCTGGCAATGTTCCTGAGCATGACCAGAAAAAAAACAAATATATACATTTACTGTATATACATACATACATACAGTAGAACCTCAATATTTGAGCACCTCAAAGCTCGGACAAATTGGTTTTCGACCAAAAAGTTCAAGTGAAAAATGTCCCTGTTCTCAAATATTTGGTACTCAGCCAATGCAAGCAAAAGCCCGCTAACCCAAATGTCACCAATTACGCATTGGTTATTGTTTTGGATGAACGTAAACATATGTTGTTCCAACACAGAGACTTACCTCGAACTACTTTCCTAGGAGTTACCTGGAATCTCCTCTCAACCGACCAGAGTTTTGTGTAGTCTACCCTACTTCCGTTTTCTGTGGGGACTAACTCAGGCGTAAAGAGAACGTGCCCTGAGGGTAGTCCTGAGCTAGGTCGGCGTTAGCTTGGGTCTCGCTCGTCAGTAAGTACTCTGGTCGCGTCGTGATACCATCACGCCGCTCTCCATTCTCTTGCGACCCTTTGTGTCCCCGACTCGTGTGTGCCACGTGGTTCCCGCGTGGTATCTCTGTGCTTTCCCTTGTGTTCTCGCGTGTTCGCGTAATTCCCTTGTGCTTCCCCAAGTGTTTTCCTTATCCTTTCCCTTCGTGCCTGTGTCTTGTGGTTTTGTGTTGTGATGGAGCAGACCCGCCGTTGTCCTGGGCCTAGAGCCGGGAAGTCGTTTGGAGCGTTCCTATCCAAGCCGGAGGTGGACCCGCATTCCCTTTGCTCTTCCTGTAGGGGTAGAGTGTGCTCGCCGACGGATACGTGCCCGGAGTGTGTTAGCTGGAGTGAGATCCAGTGGGTTCGTTATAGTACAAAGAAGAAGAAGTCCTCTAAACGGTCCCCCAGGAAGGCGAGCATCTCTTCGCCATTGCCGTCGCCAGGTAGAAGGTCTGACGAGGTTTCTGTTCCTTCTTCCGCTACCCAGGGTAGGGGACGAGGTAAGTCCATTGCGGGGACAGTGCCGATGGCTCTTCCCCAAGAGTCTAATATTCATGATGTGGGGGGTTGCTGAATCTTCACAGGCTAGGGGGGGGCCTGAAAGTGCTTTGTCTGGGGGTCTTGGAGACTCTGCCCTTGTGATTGGGGGGCACGTCTCCTACGATGACCCCATGTGGAGTAACACTGTTCCTGTCTCTTCGCCCGCGTCTTGGGCCTGTGTTTCAGGTACCTCAGCAGCTGATGGCGTCCAGGATAGGTTGGACTCGACGGTAGGGGAGCCCTTCGGGTGGAAGTTCCCGAAAACACCAGGTAGGTCCCCGTTGCGGATGGAGGATGGCCTAGATTCCTGGTTCCCTAGCGTAGTGCGGCCGACCTCCCTTCCAGCCCCTCTGACGGCGGTTCCTGACTCGTTTTTGCAACCCTCGACCTCTGGAACTCAACAGTTCGCGAAGACCTCCGTTGCCCCCGCGCCCGCCCGTCGGTCAGGTTATGCAGTATCGTCGGGGTCTTCGGAGGCCGCCTCATCGGTCTCTTCGGAGGGTGAAGCGAGGAGGAGGCGCCGTCGGAGAAGGGAGAGATCCAGGAGCAGGCGCTCCCGTTCGAGGTCACGCTCAAGGTATAACAGAAGACGTTCCAGGTCACCGAGGAGGAAGTACAGGAGGAGTAGGTCCCCCAATGGTGAATGGGTCTTCGTTCCCCGCAGGAGGGTCGAGGACTTCGACGAGTTTCAGCGTTCTCCGAGCCGCCGGTCCAGAGACGGTTCTCCATGGAGGCCCTCTGCCAGGCATAAGTATGACCCTCGCAAGGAACAGAGCGAGAATGCCTCTTCAGGTAGGCGTAAGGCCGCGAAGCTTCTGGCTCAACCCGCCCAGCGGGGGGAGCCGCGCTTTCAGACGGGCAGCCTAGTCGGGTCAGCACAGCTGACTCGGCCCTTGGACTCGCAGGGACGGCTTCCTCCGTCGGGCCAGCCCACGGAAGCCTCGTCCTCATTGTCCAAAGACGTTTTACGGACGGTAGTCCTCGCCGACACGGCGATCCCCGTCCCGACACCCGGGTCTAATGAGGAGGTTCCCGTCGTCACAGACCGTTACCACCACAGGGAGGTGCTCGTCGAGTCCGGGCCACAGCGACAGGTGGGGGTGCCCGTCGGCCCGCCACCTTGGACTCAGACAGAGGGTGTTGCTGGCGACAGTGAAGGTTCCACAACCGAGGACTCGGCATATCGGAGAGTGATAGGCCTTATACGGAGGCATCACCGGATCGAAGAACCTGTTCCAGCCGACGAGGATGCCTGGCGGTCCAGCCTTAATCGACTGATGGAGGCCCCCGTGCAGCAGAAACCCTCCCTGGCGCTGCCTGTGGCCAGGGATTTGGTCCTGAGCTGTGCCCACGTGGACAAGATTATGGCGGGCAATGCCGAAGCCCCCAAGTCCCAGAGTTCCTCAAAGTTACTCCAGGGACTCAGGTCCCAGAGTAGGTTTTATGTACCAGAAGGGCAGCGACCAGGAGCCTGTAAAATAGAGTCTTCCCTTGAAGTATTGAGCCAGGGTGCCCCGGAAGACAGAGCTGCATCAGCCCCGATTTGTTTTTCACAGTCGGAGGCTTCGATGATGGAGGAAATGTCCAAGGACTTAGTCCACGTCGCCTCCTGGTTGGACTGGTGGGCCTCCACTCTGGTAGGTGTTCAAGCCACCTACGACTTGACAGAGCCTGCGAAACAAGACCTCCTGAAGGAACTCATCATCTCCGGGGGAAAGACCTTAAAGTTCCTGACTTTTCAGTCTCTTGCCCTGTCAGCCAACTGGGTGCTTAGGAAAAGGGATATGGTCTTAGCCAAGCTTTCCCGGAAAATCCCTGACAGAGAAGCAAGGGCTTTGAGGAGCCTGCCTGTGTGGGGTGACTCCCTGTTTCCGTTGAAACAGTTGGAGGAGCTCATGGAAAAGGTCTCAAAAAGGAAGGAAGTGGGTGCACCCAGACCCCACTCTGTGAGGAGGCCCACTTACAGGAGGACAACGTCGGATGGCCCCTCTACTTCTCATGCCTCTCCTAGCCTGGCAAGGAGAGACGCTCCATCTACCTCCTGGGCTCAACCACAACAGCCCCCCCGTAGAGGAGCCCCAGCAGCGTCTGCCTCTTTTAGGATGGTATACTCAGCGTCCAGGAGAGGGCATTCAGGCCGCTCCTCCAGAAGGAGATAGAGTGGGAGGCCCCCTACTCCTGCCCAAGCCTCAGGTTGGGGGATGCCTCAGACAATATAGGCAAGCATGGAGGGCTCACGGTGCGGAGCCCTGGACAGTATCCGTACTGAAGGAAGGGTACAGACTCCCGTTCTTAACAGAACCTCCACCTTTGATCCCAGCCAGTCTGGCGGAGTGGCTAGCACCCAAACCCCTTGAAGAGGGCGGCCCTTCAGGAGGAAGTTTCCACTATGATGGAGAAAGGTGCAGTGGAAATGGTCCTACATCCAGGCCCAGGCTTCTACAGTCGTCTTTTTCTGGTGGAGAAGGCGACGGGGTTGGAGACCGGTGATAGATCTGTCAGCCCTCAACAAGTTTGTTTGCAATACGGACTTCAAAATGGACACCCCGAAGTTGGTCTTGCAGTCCTTGAGGGAAGGAGACTACATGATGTCCATAGACCTCAAGGACGCATACTTTTAAATCCCGATCCACCCCTCAAGCAGGAAGTTTCTCCGGGTGAAGTGGGGTTCCCAGATCCTACAGTTCAAGACCCTCTTCTTCGGTTTGTCAACAGCCCCCCAGGTATTCACGAGAGTCTTCACGACAGTTTCTGTGTGGGCTCACGAGCGGGGTATTCCCCTCATTCGATACCTGGACAACTGGTTACTCCTTTCCTCCTCAGAGGAAGTTTTGAAGGAGCAAGGAGTAAAATTAATTAAATTCTGCAAGAATCTGGGTATCACAATCAACCTGGAAAAATCGAATCTGTCTCCCTCCACCAGGATGACCTACTTGGGGATGATACTGGACTCCTGACTAGTGAGGGCCTTTCCGTCAGAGGAACGGTTGAACAACCTGGAACGTATCCTCCTGCCTTTCCTTTCGAGACAACCCAGGAGAGCCAAAGACTGGCAAAGGTTAATAGGGCATCTAGTGTCATTGGAGAAACTCGTTCCCCAAGGGAGGCTCAGGCTCAGGAGCATCCGATGGAACCTGAAGGGTCTCTGGAACCAAGTAGACTCGCCCTACAAATTAATCCCCGTCCTGCCGGAGACAATACCCTCCCTGGAGTGATGGCGGTGTCGGTCGAATACTCTCAAGGGGATGCCCTTCACAACCGAGCCTCCCGAGATGCTTCTGTTCACAGACGCTTCCAAAGAGGGGTGGGGGCCATATCTCCTCAACGAGACAACAAGAGGAACTTGGACGGACAAGGAAAAAGATCAGCACATCAACGTCCTAGAGATGAAGGCAGTCCGAGAAGCTTGCCCACAGTTCGTGGATCTTCTGAGGGGAAACACAGTGGCGTTGATGTGCGATCTCGCTTTGGAGATCCTGGATTGGGCCGAGTCGGAACAGATCGTGATTTCAGCAAGGTTCATTCCAGGCAAAAAGAACGTCCTAGCTGACGGCCTCAGCAGGATGGGACAAGTAGTGGGAACAGAGTGGTCCCTCCTCCCAGAAGTAGCCAGACTCATCATTCAAAAATGGGGCTCGCCGGTGATGGATCTCTTTGCAACCAGACTGAACGCATAACTCCCCGTGTTTTGTTCTCCTGTCCCAGACCCAAAGGCGGCATTGGAAGATGCTTTTCAACACAAATGGGACAACCTCGACGTGTACGCTTTTCCCCCCTTCACATTGATCAGGCAAGTGCTCAACAGAGTATGGACGGCCCGAAACTTAAAGATGACTTTGGTAGCGCCCTGGTGGCCGGAGAGGGAGTGGTTCGCGGATCTAAGGGACCTGGCATGTCTTCCCCCGTGGCCTCTGCCCGACAGGCCAGATCTTCTACGGCAGCCACACTTCCAAAGGTTCCACGACAATCCTCAGTCTCTTCGCCTTCACGCCTGGAGACTATCGTACGGCTCCTGAGGAAGGAAGGATATTCAACAGGTACTGCAGAAAAGATGTCACGTTATCTGAGATGGTCTTCAGCAGCGGTCTACCAAGCAAAATGGGCTACTTTTACGAAATGGTGTGCCTCAAAGAACATCAAGCCTCTCAAAGCCTCGGTCCCAGATATTGCGGATTTTCTAGTGCATCTCAGAGACGAAGTGGGCATGTCAATTCCGGCTATCAAAGGAGTCCGTGCAGCCTTGGGCCAAGTCTTCCTTCTGAAGGGCATTGATCTGGGTGCCTCTAGGCACATTTCTATGCTCATCAGGAGCTTCGAACAAGCTTGCCCTCCGCAGGCCTCCAGGGTGCCGCAGTGGGACTTGGCAAGGGTATTGAAGATGTTAAGTGGACCGCCGTTCAAACCCCTGAAGGATATAGTGGACAGGGATCTCACTCTCAAGACGGTCTTCTTGTTGGCCTTGGCCTCTGCTAAGAGAGTAGGAGAGATCCATGGGTTGTCTTACGACATCTCTCATTCGAAGGGGTGGAGGGAAATCTCCCTCAAGTTCGTCCCTTCTTTCGTGGCAAAGACTCAGAATCCAGCGGTCTGGGACCCTAAGTTCGAGGGCTTTTCAATGCCGGCCATTCCTAGGACAGGGAATCCAGAAGATTTGAAGTTGTGCCCCGTCCGTGCCGTTAGAAAGTACCTTGAGAGGACTGCCCATCTCCGCCCTGGTATCAAAAATCTTTTTGTCTCCACGGGTGTTAAGAAAAAGCAGGTATCTAAGAATACCGTCTCCTTTTGGCTGAGACGGGCTATTGTCAGGGCCTATAATGAGGAGGGACTACCCCTGCCAGGTACTCCCAGGCCCCATGACATTAGGGGTCTAAGTACTTCTCTAGATTTAACGGTGAAGCCCCAGGTACAATCGTGGATAGCAAAACCAAGAGACACAGGTTCGTTCCCTTTTCACCCTGGTCCCCGTTTTTCCTTTCCCTGCTCGGAGATAACCCCACATACAAACCGAAGAAGACACGTCTCTACAACTTCGCCACAGGACTCAGCATCATGGGATTTTTTAAAGGGTAAGTACTTAGACACTAACATGAGCTCTGTGTAGTTTTGCCTACGTTTCGTTTTCTGTTATATTTTGCAACCTAGTTCACATCTAGGTTCCTGGACGTCCGGTTAGCTTGGTCTGAAGTTCAGGAAGACACTCCCACCTCCTAAAGTGTAAGTCTCCTAAGAAAGTAGTTCGAGGTAAGTCTCTGTGTTGGAACAAATCACAAATTTTAAGTAATTTGTATTTTTCCTAACATACTTACCGAGAACTACTTTCGGGTAATGGCCCTCCCTACCTTCCCCGAGTGCCTTTCTGCCCTTGAAGACCTTTTGTACCATCCTAGAACTTACTGACGAGCGAGACCCAAGCTAACGCCGACCTAGCTCAGGAGTACCCTCAGGGCACGTTCTCCTTACGCCTGAGTTAGTCCCCTCAGAAAACGGAAGTAGGGTAGACTACACAAAACTCTGGTCGGTTGAGAGGAGATTCCAGGTAACTCCTAAGAAAGTAGTTCTCGGTAAGTATGTTAGGAAAAATACAAATTACTTAAAATTTGTGATATTTTCTCCATATTTTGTGTTATACTGTGCTATATCTTTCTTTATTCCTGCACAAATACAAACTTTCCGCTATTTATATTGAGTACAGGTATATTGTTTTTGGTGAAGCTGAATTCGCCGTGATAAGTTTTAGTGAAGGAATAACTACTGCAACCTCTAGTTAGCAAGGAGGGGCTAGGGGTAGCAGGCTAACCCGCTCACTCACACACCTGGGTTGCATAACAACTTTGCTTTCTTGGCTCGGTAGATATGGACATATTGCCCGCACTCTCCCGATTTAACTGGCTTAGATAATTCTTTTTTTCTTTTAAGATTGCGTGTGTGAGTGACTTTGTCCCACGCGCACTTTTCCAGATCCCAAAGGCTGTGCTTGCGATACCTTCATGTCCAGCATTTAGACCCCCACCTGCTATGTCCGACCTGTTGAGGCTGCAAGTGTTCAAGGGACGACACCTTGATAGAGTGTAGGGAGTGTTCTGCCTCAGTGGTAGAGGTTCGGGCAACAGAAGAAGAAGTCAAAGCGTGATCCTTTGCCTTCGTAGTCTTCCTCAAAGTCGAAGAAACACCGGTCTTCTACTTCTACCCCCCAATCTCTTCCCGAAGCTGCTCGTCTGCCGGTTCTTCCCAAAGAAACTTTGAGTAGCAGTGCAGCCCTGGTTACTCCAGGTCAGCCTTGCGATGCCAGGGACAGTGTTGACTTCCCTAGTGAGTAGGCCCCGCCCATTTCTGTGGGGGGTGCCTGTGCTATGTCCGAGTTGCTTTCTTTTTGGCCATCACTGGGTGTTGGAGGCCTCCCCTCAAAGGAGGTTCTCTTTGACATATTGCAGAGGGAAGCGGACAGTAGGTGTTCGTCTCCTTCCTCCGCGGAGGTTCGTCCTCTTCCTGTGGGTGCAGGTGCTGCAGCCTGTCAGTCCGACTTTTGGTCTCCTGTGACTGACTGAGGGTGTTGCTGATCCACCAGGGGCAGTAACAGCTCACACTCGTAATGTTTCCCATGCAGGGAAACACATCTCTCGTTTGCGAGAGACAGCCGCCAAAGGGCAACGGCGGCAGAAACTCCTGTACCTCTTCTCTAAGGGCATAGGTAGAAGCCGGTCTTAAGCGTAGTTCACCTCCTGGCGAACAAATCTCCGTCCCAAGGGATCTAATAAATAGATAGATTCTGAAAATGAAAAATTTGGAATATTTTGTATTTTTCTTAACTACAGTACTGTATACAAACCTGGAGATCTACATATTAGCATTTTTTCAATATTAAACTTACCCGATAATCATGTAGCTGTCAACTCCGTTGCCCGACAGAATTCTATGGAGGGATACGCCAGCTATCACAATACTAGAAGGGGGTGTACTTACCAGCGCCACCTGTGGCCAGGTACTCAAGTACTTCTTGTTGACACCTCCTCAATTATTCCTCTGTCGTGCTTCCGGCAAGACGTTCTGGGATACGCTTATGATCTTCGAGTATTTTCACGGCTATTTGGTGAAGTATTCTCTCAGATTTCGGCTGTCGCTTTACTGGAAACCTTCTTATATTAGCTAGATAGCTTTTATATAGTCCTGATAACGATCTTTTGCTTGATTTTGGAACCCCCTTTGGCTAACTCTTTGGATTCAAGATGTCTGACATTTCGCAAGCCCCCTCCCATAGACGATGTAGGTCTTGCAATAGGCGTATTCCGAAGGCCTCGGTAGATCCTCACACCGCTTGTTCTGACTGTAGGGACAGGCCCTGTCAGTTAGAAAATCGATGTGAGGAATGCGCCGGACTTTCGGAACTGGAATTTGTCCGTCTTTTGAAATATTCAACTAAGTTAGAGAGAGGTAGAGTTAGGAGGAGTTCTTCTCACTCTTCACTTTTTTCCTCTCCTCATGATCCCCTACCTTTTCCTACCCCTGTAGTGGCTACCCCCGAACCTACTATTTGCCCTCCGCCTGATATGTCTGTTGTTTTGCGTGCTATTCAGGCCTTAGGCGATAAAGTAGAGTCAGTGGTAAGTGATCATAAGTCTCTGATGGCCGAAGTCAAGGAACTTAAGGTCAAGAGTGCAGTGGGTGGAATTAGTGCCAGTGCTGTGACGAGTGCTAGTGTCAGTGCAGTGCCAAGTGCTAGTGTCAGTGCCAGTGTGGTGCGTGAGGATATTTCTGTGCGAGCCAG
Source organism: Palaemon carinicauda (assembly GCF_036898095.1). Lineage (NCBI taxonomy): Eukaryota > Metazoa > Arthropoda > Malacostraca > Decapoda > Palaemonidae > Palaemon > Palaemon carinicauda. The sequence continues at coordinate 51,218,903 of NC_090754.1, forward strand.
TCGTCCTCCCAGTCCGGGACCTCTTGCAAGCTCCCAAGCCCAGGGGAGAAGCAATGTCGAAGGGCATAAGGGTTCGACAGGCCTTGTTAGGCGCACAGAAGTATCCTCGGTGGTTGCGGGCGTGTCTTCCAAAGACCGTCACTCCCACCTGCAGACGATTGAGCCCGTCTTTTTCTCGTCCGCTGATCAACTGTCAGGGAAGAAACGTTGGTCTCAGGTCTCGAGACCACTTAAACGCAGAGTCCAGTCCGCGAGTGCTCAGCCAGGTTGCAGTCATTGGCTCAGCTCTGACTCGCCGCAGTCATCTGTCGACTGCACTCCGCCCAAGAGGAGTAAGGTTCTGCCGCAACAGAGCTCGACTGTTAAGGCTTTACCTCAGCCTACTGTAGTTTCTGCCGACCCCAAGTGGACTCTACTACAGTCCATGCAACACAGCTTTCGGACTTGATGCGTGAGTGTCGGGCTGAGAGTGTTGCGCCTCCGCCTCCGCCTACACTCCCTCCGCCTGCGCTCGCTCCGCCTGCGCTCGCTCCGCCTGATCGCAGTACCACCTGCCAGGCGTACGATGTTGAGCCACGTTCTGAGTTTGCTGTTCCCAGTGGTGTTCAGCCTCCGCCTTCCTTAAGGCAACCTTTACAATGGGATCAGGAGGATTATACCTCTCTTCCTCCGCCTCCACTTGCTGCTCCACCAGTGATGCAACACTCGGTTGAGGTACAACAACCTCTCCCGTCCATGAGTCAATCTCCTCAGCTCTCGCTGCAGCGAGCTCAACCCTCCACAAGGCAAGCACCACAACACCTTAGCCTTGCGCATCAGGAGCCTCAGCTTGCGAGACATTTACCTTGTTCTGCGCAGCCTCTACCTCATCGCGCTCCGCTCACACCACAGGAACAGGAACTTGCTACTCCGCTTCCGCCAACCGCTCAGCAAGCGCAACCCTTGGGTTCAACCACTCATGCTAGGAGTCAGCCTCCTCCACCCATGCGCCTTCCTTCTGCTTCGTCTTTTATTCAGCCTTTGCAGTCTGAGCCTCAGGTTTTCCCTCAACAGTTACTTGAAGAGGAAACCACTAATATTGTTCCTACTCGTTCTGACTCTGCTGTTCAGCATTCTTGTCCGATCTCTTCGCTACACTCTGGTGATGAGGCGTCTGATGATGAGGCGGCACACCTGGATCCCTCGTCAGACGTGGATGAATCCAAGCCTTCTCCACAGTCTATTGACTTTCGTAAGGTCTTGGCTCTGCTTAGGGAGGTTTACCCGGACCACTTTGTCTCTGCTATTCCCCGCTCTCCGCCATCTGAGTTTTCGCTGGGCATTCAGCAAGCTAAGTCCACCTATACTAAGCTAGTCCTAGCAAGGTCCTCTAAGAGAGCGTTAAGGATCTTAGGGGAGTGGCTGCAGACTAAGCAACACCTTGGCAAAACTTCTTTCATGTTCCCTCCGACTAAGCTCACTTCGAAAGCGAGCGTTTGGTATGCCACAGGAGAAGCACCAGGCTTGGGAGTACCTGCCTCTGCCCAGGCTGACTTCTCAAGTCTGGTAGACTCGCCTCGGAGAACTGCAATGAGGCGCTCTAAGGTTTGCTGGACCTTCTCAGACCTTGATCACTTACTGAAGGGAGTATTTAGAGCATTTGAGATGTTCAACTTTCTAGACTGGTGCCTGGGGGCCCTCAGCAAGAAGACCTCTCCTGCGGACAAGGATTCTGCCATGCTATTAATGTCCTGCATGGATAAGGCCATCAGGGATGGATCTGGTGAGCTTGCGTCGATGTTTGTATCAGGGGTTTTGAAGAAAAGGGAACAGCTGTGTACCTTCCTTTCCTCCAGCATTACACCTTGTCAAAGGTCACAACTCCTTTTTGCTCCGCTCTCGAAGTTCCTCTTCCCCGAAGAGCTGGTTAAGGACTTGTCTGCTGCCCTGATACAAAAGGACACACACGATCTTGTAGCCTCATCGGCTCGTAAGTCTAAGGTTGCTACCTCAGTCCCCAAGACTTATCGCTCCCCAGTGGCTGATACCCCTGCTACGAGGTTCATACCGCCCTTTCGTGGTAGAGCCCCCAGCCGAGGAAGCTCCCGTCCAGACTCTTACAGGAGCAAGTCTAGGAAAGGCTCCAAGACATCTAAAGGAAAAAACTGACTCTCCGCATCTCCAGACAGCAGTAGGAGCCAGACTCAAGATCTTCTGGCGAGCCTGGGAGAAGAGAGGTGCAGACGCCCAGTCTGTCAGTTGGCTGAGGGACGGTTACAGGATTCCATTCTGCCTCAAACCACCTCTGACCACATCTCCCATCAACCTCTCTCCCAACTACAAAGAAGAGGACAAGAGGCTAGCATTGCACCAGGAGGTGTCGCTTCTTGTGCAGAAGAAGGCAGTGGTTATAGTCCGGGACCATCAATCCCCGGGCTTCTACAACCGTCTCTTTCTTGTGGCCAAGAAGACAGGAGGTTGGAGACCGGTGCTGGACGTCAGCGCGCTCAACGCGTATGTCACCAAGCAGACGTTCACGATGGAGACGACGAAGTCGGTCCTAGCAGCGGTCAGACAGGAGGACTGGATGGTCTCGTTGGACTTGAAAGATGCCTACTTTCACGTTCCTATTCATCCAGACTCCCAACCTTTCCTGAGATTCGTTTTTGGAAAGGTTGTCTACCAATTCCAAGCCCTGTGTTTTGGCCTAAGCACAGCTCCTATGGTATTCACTCATCTGATGAGGAATATAGCAAAATTCCTACACTTATCGGACATCAGAGCCTCCCTCTACTTAGACGACTGGCTGTTGAGAGCCTCCACGAGTCGTCGCTGTCTGGAGAATCTCAACTGGACTTTGGACTTAATCAGACAACTGGGTCTGTTAGTCAACATAGAAAAGTCTCAGCTCATTCCCTCCCAATCCATTGTGTACCTGGGAATGGAGATTCGGAGTCAGGATTTTCGGGCTTTTCCATCGGCCCCCAGGATAAGCCAAGCCCTAGAGTGCATCTTGAGCATGCTGAAGAGGAGCAGTTGCTCGGTGAGACAGTGGATGAGTCTCACAGGGACCCTTTCATCACTGGCCCTGTTCGTCGAGCTAGGGAGACTCCACCTCCGCCCTCTTCAATTCCATCTTGCAGCTCATTGGGACAAGGGTTCGACTCTCGAAGCAGTCTCTATCCCAATCACCCAAGAGATGAAGACCACTCTCCTGTGGTGGAAGAACAATCTCCTTCTCAGGGAGGGCCTATCGTTGGCTATTCAGACCCCCAATCTTCATCTCTTCTCAGATGCATCGGACTCGGGCTGGGGTGCGACCTTGAACGGACGGGAATGCTCGGGAACGTGGAACGAGGAACAGGGATTGCTCCACATCAACTGCAAGGAGCTACTAGCAGTTCATTTAGCCCTGCTGAACTTCAAGTCCCTCCTGCTAGGCAAAGTGGTGGAGGTGAACTCAGACAACACCACAGCCTTGGCTTACATCTCCAAGCAAGGAGGGACCCATTCGAGGAGCCTATACGAGATCGCAAGGGACCTCCTCATTTGGTCAAGAGGTCTAAACCTCACTCTGGTCACGAGGTTCATTCAGGGCAATATGAACGTCTCAGCAGATCGCCTAAGCAGAAGGGATCAGGTCATTCCCACGGAATGGACCCTCCACAAGAGTGTGTGCAACAGACTTTGGACCTTGTGGGGTCAACCTACCATAGATCTGTTTGCCACCTCCATAACCAAGAGACTTCCGCTGTACTGTTCCCCTGTTCCAGACCCTGCAGCAGTTCATGTGGATGCTTTTCTACTGAACTGGTCCCATCTCGACCTTTACGCATTCCCACCGTTCAAGATAATAAACAAAGTTCTGCAGAAATTCATCTCGCACGAAGGGACACGGCTGACGCTGGTTGCTCCCCTTTGGCCTGCAAGAGAATGGTTCACAGAGGTACTTCAATGGCTAGTCGACATCCCCAGGACTCTACCTCTAAGAGTGGACCTTCTACGTCAACCTCACGTAGACAGGTTACACCCAAACCTCCACGCTCTTCGGCTGACTGCCTTCAGACTGTCGAAAGATTCGCTAGAGCTAGAGGCTTTTCGAAGGAGGCAGCCAGTGCGATTGCCAGAGCAAGAAGGGTTTCCACTCGTAGAGTCTACCAATCTAAGTGGGAAGTCTTCCGAAGCTGGTGTAGAGCCAATTCAATATCCTCTACCAATACCTCTGTGACCCAAATAGCTGACTTCCTTCTACATCTTAGGAATGAGAGATCCCTTTCAGCCCCTACGATTAAAGGGTATAGGAGTATGTTGGCTTCAGTTCTCCGCCACAGAGGTTTGGACCTTTCTTCCAACAAGGACCTTCAAGACATTCTTAAGTCTTTTGAGACGTCTAAAGAGCGTCGTCTATCCACTCCAGGCTGGAACCTAGACGTAGTCTTAAGGTTCCTTATGTCACCTAGGTTCGAACCTCTCCAGTCAGCTTCCTTCAAGGACCTTACCCTCAAGACTCTTTTTCTCGTCTGCCTTGCAACAGCTAAGAGAGTCAGTGAGGTTCATGCCTTCAGCAAGAACATTGGTTTCACGACCGAATCTGCAACATGTTCTTTTCAGCTCGGATTCCTAGCAAAGAACGAACTTCCTTCACGTCCTTGGCCTAGATCGTTTGAAATACCTAGCCTCTCCAACATGGTAGGTAACGAACTAGAGAGAGTTCTTTGCCCTGTCAGAGCTCTCAAATATTATCTTAAGAGGTCTAAACCTATTCGAGGACAGTCAGAAGCCTTATGGTGTGCCATCAAGAAACCTTCGAGGCCCATGTCCAAGAACGGGGTTTCGTATTATATAAGGCTTCTGATTAGAGAAGCCCATTCTCACTTAAAGGAGGAAGACCTTGCATTGCTGAAGGTAAGGACCCACGAAGTAAGAGCCGTAGCTACTTCGATGGCCTTTAATAAAAACCGTTCTCTGCAGAGCATAATGGATGCAACCTATTGGAGGAGCAAGTCAGTGTTTGCATCATTTTATCTTAAAGATGTCCAGTCTCTTTACGAGAACTGCTACACCCTGGGACCATTCGTAGCAGCGAGTGCAGTAGTAGGTGAGGGCTCAGCCACTACATTCCCTTAATCCCATAACCTTTTTTAACCTTTCTCTTGAATGCTTTTATTGTTGTTTTTATGGTTGTTACGGTAGGCTAAGAAGCCTTCCGCATCCTTTTGATTTGGCGGGTGGTCTATTCATTCTTGAGAAGCGCCTGGGTTAGAGGTTTTGTAGAGGTCCTTTAGTAGGGGTTGCAACCCTATATACTTTAGCACCTTTGGGTTGATTCAGCCTCCAAGAGGAACGCTGCGCTCAGTAAGGAAGACGAACTTAAAAAAGAGGCAGAGTAACGGTTCAATTCGACTTCCTTACCAGGTACTTATTATTTCATTGTTATTTGAGATAACTGTTATATGAAATATGGGATACTTAGCTATCCTTTAATCTTGTACACTGGTTTTCACCCACCCCCCTGGGTGTGAATCAGCTACATGATTATCGGGTAAGTTTAATATTGAAAAATGTTATTTTTATTAGTAAAATAAATTTTTGAATATACTTACCCGATAATCATGATTTAATCGACCCTCCCTTCCTCCCCATAGAGAACCAGTGGACCGAGGAATAATTGAGGAGGTGTCAACAAGAAGTACTTGAGTACCTGGCCACAGGTGGCGCTGGTAAGTACACCCCCTTCTAGTATTGTGATAGCTGGCGTATCCCTCCATAGAATTCTGTCGGGCAACGGAGTTGACAGCTACATGATTATCGGGTAAGTATATTCAAAAATTTATTTTACTAATAAAAATAACATATTTCGGC
>NC_090754.1:51225243-51230243 GCF_036898095.1 Palaemon carinicauda
TTATAGGAACCCATTATTCCCATTATTCTTAATGTCCATCTATTGTTTGTCATTCTCATTATATGTCTGTCCTATGTCCATTTCTTTTTCTTACATGTCGGTAGAATATCCTCTACTTTAGTTTGCTCTCGTATCTATGTTGCTCTGTTTCTGTCTCTTAGTGTTATTCCCATCATTATTCTTTCTATAACTCTGAGTAGTAACTAGCTTATGTTCTAAGGCTTTAGTAAGGCTCCAAGTTTCTGATACCTAAATTAATAATGGTAGGATCATCTCATTAATTTTTTTTTCTTTTTAGAGAAAGTGGCATTTCTACTTTACATAATCTCATTTTGTTTACCAAATGCTCTCCATCATATGCTTATTCTTATTTTAATTCCGGTATCGTTTCCTGGGGAGACACTTACTTTCTGTCCTAATTACGTATATTCATTAACAATCTTTAGAGGTTCGTACATAACTCTTATTTGTTGCATCTGCATTTTCAATGAGCATTATCATATATTTCAATTTTTCTCGGTATAGTTTTTTTTTTTTTTTTTTTTTTTTTTTTTTTGACTGAAGGGCGTCCCCACAACATCATTATCTTGTGATATTATTATTTTATGCTGATTGGATATATTTACATCCTATAAAATAATCACTTTTCATTAGAATAAGTAATTGAAAAATAGTAGGATTAATCTACCATCGTCTTCTCAATTTATCATAGTGCAAGTGGATGAAAATTTAACAACCCAATGCTCATTAGCAGAGTTCTGATTATTAAAATAAATTGACGCATTTGAAAGACCTCAAGTTCATGAGAGAGAGAGAGAGAGAGAGAGAGAGAGAGAGAGAGAGAGAGAGAGAGATTCTCAATTTGTCATCATGCAAGCATTTGCTTATGAGTAAAGTTCAGATTATTAAAATCAATAGATGCATTAGAAATACCTCAATTCCGCGAGAGAGAGAGAGAGAGAGAGAGAGAGAGAGAGAGAGAGAGAGAGAGAGAGAGAGAGAGAGAGAGATTCTCAATTTGCAGGTTGCAAGCATTTGCTTATGAGTAAAGTTCAGATTATTAAAATCAATGGATGCATTAGAAATACCTCAATTCCGCGAGAGAGAGAGAGAGAGAGAGAGAGGAGAGAGAGAGAGAGAGAGAGAGAGAGAGAGAGAGAGATTCTCAATTTGCAGGTTGCAAGCATTTGCTTATGAGTAAAGTTCAGATTATTAAAATCAATGGATGCATTAGAAATACCTCAATTCCGCGAGAGAGAGAGAGAGAGAGAGAGAGAGAGAGAGAGAGAGAGAGAGAGAGAGATTCTCAATTTGCAGGTTGCAAGCATTTGCTTATGAGTAAAGTTCAGATTATTAAAATCAATGGATGCATTAGAAATACCTCAATTCCGCGAGAGAGAGAGAGAGAGAGAGAGAGGAGAGAGAGAGAGAGAGAGAGAGAGAGAGAGAGAGAGGAGAGAGAGAGAATTTCTCAATTTGTCAGTATGCAAGCATATGGTTATGAGTAGAGTTCAGATTATTAAAATAAATGAGCGCATTAGAAATACCTCAATTCCGCGAGAGAGAGAGAGAGAGAGAGAGAGAGAGAGAGAGAGAGAGAGAGAGAGAGAGAGAGAGAGAGAGAGTGTTTCTCAATTTGTCATTATGCAATCATATGCTTATGATTAGTGTTCAGATTGTTAAAATGAATTGACACATTAGAAATACCTCCATTTCACGAGAGAGAGAGAGAGAGAGAGAGAGAGAGAGAGAGAGAGAGAGAGAGAGAGAGAGAGAGAGAGAATTTATCAATTTGTCATTATGCAATCAGATTAAAGACCTCAATTTCACGAGAGAGAGAGAGAGAGAGAGAGAGAGAGGAGAGAGAGGAGAGAGAGAGAGAGAGAGAGAGAGAGAGAATTTCTTAATTTGTCATTATGCAATCAGATTAAAGACCTCAATTTCACGAGAGAGAGAGAGAGAGTTTCTCAATTTGTCATTATGCAATCTTATGCTTATGATTAGTGTTCAGATTGTTAAAATGAATTGACACATTAGAAATACCTCCATTTCACGAGAGAGAGAGAGAGAGAGAGAGAGAGAGAGAGAGAGAGAGAGAGAGAGAGAGAGAGAGAGAGAGATAGATAACACGTTACTTGAAAAGCAACGCATCGGAAACTTAATTAAACCATCGGAGGTAGACAATACAGATCTATGTCAGCGTATCCAGGGAAAGGAGATTAATAGATAGGACTCGCATCCTTGTATCCCCTTAATAGATAGGATTCGCATCCTTGTATCCCCTCAAACAACTGCATTGGAATCCCCCGTCGTCGAACCACAGCACAGAGGCAACGTACATCCACCAAGTACAATCATTGTCCGCTGTTATGTATTGTCAATTGCTATCGTAATTGGATTATCGGTGGCATACTTCATCTCGATACTTTAATGAGGAATTCGGGATTTAGCCGATTTGCGTACGCGAAACTGAGGCATTCTGGATATTTTTTTTCAATCTCTCCTCTCTCTCTCTCTCTCTCTCCTCTCTCTCTCTCTCTCTCTCTCTCTCTCTCTCCTCTCTCTCTCTCTCTCTCTCTCTCACATACCTAAAATGCATCCCAGATCATCCAAGACTGGGAGATGCAAAATACACCGGAAGATGCATTAGCAACTCTCTGGTGGATATACGAGGTGCCTCACACTGAGGGACCTGGGGGAACCCAAACATAGAATAATAAGGACTCTCTCTCTCTCTCTCTCTCTCTCTCTCTCTCTCTCTCTCTCTCTCTCTCTCTCTCTCTCTCTCTCTCTCTCTCTCACACACACACACAACATTTTTCACAATATATATTAAAGATTTAGGTTTTAAACTATTAGAAAAGGCATCAGATTGTAGTTAAGACTCTCCTCTCTCTCTCTCTCTCTCTCTCTCTCTCTCTCTCTCATCTCTCTCTCTCTCTCTCTCTCTCTCTCTCTTATAAACAATGTTCATTTGGGAATTAGTGATGATTCTCATTACCTGTTAATTATTTATAAAAAAACAATTATACTCTTTAATGTACCTACTTTATTTCTCGTATCTCCTCTGGTTTATCCAAATGGGGATGCCTTAACGTGGTGAAAGGATTTGTGCATCACTACGATCTGGAAAACTGTACTAGTGAGGGCCACACATACTAGGTTGGTTTGCTGTGAATGATCTGACTGATGTCTCCCACCATCACCTATCCGTACTGGGCAGCGTGGTGATGAGAGCTGACTAAAACCCCAGACATGAATAAGGGCATGTCTGAGTCCTTTGTCCTGCAGTTGACTAGAAACGGCTGCATTTGTTGTTGTTGACTTACCTTGGGTGGGTAAATAAATTCAGGTATTAATTCCTATATTTTACATTAAAAAAAAATAAAACTTAAAATTTTCATACCATTACCAAGATTTACTCTAATTATTTCCCCATCATTGCCATGCAAAACATAAAGTTCTATTATTATTAAACTACTGGACGCCACCCGTCAAAAATGACGGCTAAATATCTAGATAGATATCCACCCACACGCAACCCCTTCTCACCAGAGTATGACTATTCCCTCTCCCCCTACCTGGTGGACGGGGAGAGACCGAGTAGTGTTATGCTTGGCAATGCCACTGCGCGTAATCAGTAAGAAAGTTGCTGGGGAAGGAACAGAAAACGATGGATTGACAAGCCAAGATAATTTGCGGGTGTAAACGGGCATAGTAAGACCACAAACAGACGCGAGTGTAAGGACATGTCAGGCCTTTGTCTTGCAGTAGACTATTTACGGCTGATTATATATATATATATATATATATATATATATATATATATATATATATATATATATACTGTATATATACATATATATATGTATATATATACAGTATATATATATATATATATATATATATATATTTATATATATATATGTATATATATATTCATATATATATACATATATATATATATATATATATATATATATATATATATATATCATATATATATATATATATACATATATATATGTATATATAAAGTATATATATATATATACATATATATATACATATATATATATATATATATATATATATATATATACATATACATATATATATATATATATATATATATATATATATATATATATATATATGTATGTATATACACATATATATATATATATACTGTATATATACTCATATATTTATTTATATAGTTACATATATAGCCAGACACTTGCTCTTTATTAAATAGGAGAGATATACCGTCAAGAAATTAATGCCCACTCACGTTATATCACCTTCGACACCAGATTACACAGAGAGAGCGATTTAGCATCGCAGGAATCTAGTCGTCATCAGCGTTGTTGTTGAATCCACTAACGTGTTCCTCTTGCCTCAAGGGAGTGATTGACGGATTGTCGATGCATCTGAAGTATCTCGGGGAGGGGATAACGAAGTCCTGTGATACGTGTCCTTACATGCAAATGACGGGAGAGGCGAGCGTCCTTCCCTATTCTGATGCGGCTCCAAAGACTTGGTCTCCTCACCCCCAATGTTTGGGAGAGGAGAGCCGCTGTAAAGGTACATCCTTCCAGTTTTGCTATACTATATTTTTTTTAATGAGGCGCATTTGCACTGACTCGGAGCGGTGCCCTTTTAGCTCGGAAAAGTTTCTGGCTACCTGATAGGTTAGAATTAGAATCAGGAAACGTTTCCGAGCTAAAAGGGCACCCCTGCGAGTCGGTGCAAATCTGCCTCACTAAAAAGAATTGACTATAGGCATATGTATAGCTGTAAATTGTGAAAGGAATATTTGAACAGGTTGCTACCACACCTTATCGACAGTAATATTATTATTATTATTATTATTATTATTATTATTATTATTATTACTTGCAAGCTACAACCCTAGTTGGAAAATCTGGATGCTATAAGCCCGGGGCTCCAACAGGGAAAAATAGCCCGGCGAGGAAAGGAAACAAGAAAAAATAAAA
>NC_090754.1:51237743-51240243 GCF_036898095.1 Palaemon carinicauda
GCTTATCTTTTTATAGTTAAAACTCAAAGTTACTTTCGTGAAATTAATTTCGCGTCCATATAGGTTGGATTTTGACAGTAAATGGATCAGATTTTAATGAAAATTTTTCCATGGGAATTTTTCAATAACTTTCAAGGAAAATACATCAATATTTTAGAAGTCTTCGTTCAAAAATAGCTGAGATGGTTTAAAAATATTTTTTTGTTTTTGTTTTTAAACTTGGATCTTTCCGAGTAAATAGATCTGAGATTATTTCACTTAATGAGTATATTTCCATTGGAATTTTTAAAATAACTTTAAGAAAAACTTGAATGTTTTAGAACTGTCTTCGTTCAAAAATAGCTGAGATGGTTTAAAAATAGTTTTTTGTTTTTAAACTTGGATCTTTCGGAGTAGATGGATTAGAGATTGTTTCACTTAATGAAGATAATTCCATAGGAATTTTTTCAATAACTTTCAAGAAAAACATCAATGTTTTAGAACATTCTTCATTGAAAAATAGCTGAAATTGTTTAAAATATTTTTTTTTCTTTTTAGCTTGGATCGTGCCAAGTAAATGGATCAAAGATTGTTTCACTTAATGAAGATATTTCCATAGGAATTTTTAAAGTAACTTTCATTAAAAAACACTTTAATATTTTAGAAGTCTTCGTTGAAAAAATAGCTAAAATAGTTTAGAAAATTGTTTTTAGTTTTTGCTAATGGGTGATATCTACTTATAAGTGGTTATAAAAATTTTATAATCCTCTACTAAACTGACTTTTTGATGATATTTAACAACAAATTTTATTAGTTATATAAAGATAATTGACCTTTACTCTTTGTAGCTATTTTAAAATAAATTATTTATAGATTCCTGTGTGAATTAAATGTGTTAAAAAGTAATAATATTTTTTTTTACAGTAAAATTAAAACTTTCTGAGCCTGCCTCAGGTTCAATGAGGCTCGCTCACTGACTGATCAGTCATGCGCTTAATTAGACACGCTTGCTGACTGATAAGTCACGTGACTAAAATGACATAAACCAAAGCCAGATATTATGAGTAAATTTTCACTTAATAGATTCGGTTGGCGATCTGGATGTTAAATTATTATTATTATTATTATTATTATTATTATTATTATTATTATTATTATTATTATTATTATTATTATTTTAATACAAATACCTTTAAATAACATACGTTATTTTTTACTTAATACAGAAATATAAATACAACGCTAGATCAAGTGCTCTTTTAATGATTGAGGTGGCCTGGTTGGTAGCGTCCATGCCTAGTGATTGCCAGACTGGGGTTCGAGTTCCGCTCAAACTCGTTAAGTTCCTCTGGTCACTGCAACCTCGCCCTTGTGAGCTAAGGATGGCGGGGTTTGGTGGAGCCTATATATCTATCTGCTGAGTCATCAGCAGCCATTCCCTGGCCCTCCTTGGTCCTAGCTTGGATGGAGAGGGGGCTTGGGCGCTGATCATATGTAATATGGTCAGTCTCTAGAGCATTGTCCTGCTTGATAGGGCAATGCCATTGTCCCTTGCCTCTGCCATTCATGAGCGACCTTTAAACCTTAAACCTTTAAGAAAGCAACAAATGCATCCATTTTTAGTTCACTGTAGGACAAAAGCCTCAAACATGTTCTCTTATTCGAATCCTTACTCAGCCAGAGGGATTTATCATAAATGAATTTCCTGTGGATATGTATTCCTCAAAGGTAGAATTTGACATTAAATGCCATTGTGGTTGATATTTACATTGATTAAAATCACGGGTCTTAGTGATAAATATTCATGTCCTTATTCATGTCAGGAGTTTGGACATTTTCATCAACACACTGTCCACTGCTGATTGATGATGGTAGGGGACTTTAGTCTTATCGCTCATAGCAAACCAACCTAGTATGGGTGGCCCTGACTAATGCAGCTACGTTAAGGTATCGCTACTCAGAAAGGGGTCAGGAGAAAAAATACAAAGGTTATTCTTTTATGTCAAAATTTAGAATACGACCTTTATCAAACAAATATTTTTTTAAAGAAATATGATATCAGCATTGAATTAGAAAGACTATTCTTACTAACTCCCTCGTTAATTTATATCATTCATTAATGTTTCTCTTAAATCCAAGGTCGTGAATCATAGTATTTGAATTAATATATCAAACATTGAAATAATCAGTATTTCAGATCCTTGTACTTATAGGGAACCATTAAATATCCAACCGTATATTCATTGCCCATAGCCCAACAACATCAATAACAACAAATACAGCCATTTCTAATCAACTGCAGGACAAAGGTCTCCGACAAGTCATTGAAATCAGGAGTTTTGCCGTTTTTATCATCACGCTGTCCACTGCTGATTGGTGAGGGCGAGGGACTTGAGTCTGATCGCTCAGAGCAAACCAACCTAGTATGGGTAGCCCTGACTAGTTCAGCTTTGCTGGTCATGGCGATAAGCAAACCTTTTCACCACGATGAAGTATCCCCACTCATCCCTGGAAAAATAAT
>NC_090754.1:51242743-51317743 GCF_036898095.1 Palaemon carinicauda
TGCTTGACCGTAACCTTGACCTTGACCCTCCAAAATTTAATGATTTCCAGCTTTTTTACATAACTGTTAATCCCTGCAAGTTTCATTACTCTACGATTAAAATTGTGGCCAGGAAGATCTTTACAAACAAACAAACTCACAAACAGAGGATAAAACATAACCTCCTTCCAACTTCGTTGGTGGAGGTAAATATTATCAATAAAGATGGCGTCTGGACATCTGTGCTTTTTATGTGTTTACACACTTTACCGTAATCTGTATTTTAACCTTTTTTGAGTTGGGATGCCTTAACGTAGTGAAAGGGTTTGTATTGAAGTGATTAGTAAAGCTGGACTAACCAAGGCCACCCATACTATAGTAAATTTCTTTTAATGCCCTTTTAGATCAGAAAAAGTTTCCTGATCGCTGATTGGTTAGAATTATCTTGTCCAACCAATCAGCGTTCAGGAAACCTTTTTCTAGCTAAAAGGGCACCGCTGCGAGTCGGTTCAAATCTGCCTCGCTAAAAAAAATTAACTATAGGTAGGTTTGCTGTGAGCGATCAGACAAAAATCTCACCATTACCAATCCGCAGTGGCCAGCTTGGTGATGAAAACTGGCCAAACCCCAGACATAACTAAGGACATGTCTGAGACCTTTGTCCTGATGTGGGCTAGAAAAGGCTTAATTTGTTGTTGTTGTAGTTTAACAGTTTTTTAGGTAAAGTTAAGATATTTACCATCAAAAAGTATCACCAATGAGACAAGTCAAAGATCAATTATATGAAATAGATTTTCTTTGGAAAGTAAATGGACACATTTAAGATCTCTCTCTCTCTCTCTCTCTCTCTCTCTCTCTCTCTCTCTCTCTCTCTCTCTCTCTCTCTAAATAACAATTTCGTAATGGGTGCGCATTTCGCCCTCTTGCAGTCCCTGAAGAACAATAGCTGAATACAAATATACATTCATACATTCCATAGTTCTTTATTTTTTCCTCTCTCTCTCTCTCTCTCTCTCTCTCTCTCTCTCTCTCTCTCTCTCTCTCTCTCGTATAGTTCCAAATATTATTTTGAGTTCTCGTTCTGTGCGTGAAAATGTAAGTGTGATTCACGTAGAGATTTTTTTTTTTTTTTTAGTCTTTCGTAATAATAATATAATTAATATGTTTATTATTAATGATAACAATAATGATAATAACTTGAAAAACAATTAATGTTAATAACAAAAATTAATAATAACCCCCTTTTTTCAGAAGTCTGGACGGTCTTCGGACATAATCCGAGCCCACTCCAATCCATTACTGGAACGTTGTCCACCGTAGATTTTTACGCGGGCAAACTAACGACCAAGTTTCCAAGTAGTATTACTATGAAGGGAGGTGGGGGGATGTTGGGGGGAGGGGGTTGTTGTTGTTAGGGGGGGGGGTGTTCAGGAGTAGAAGGAAAGGAAAGTCGAAGCAAGATTTAACGAAGCAGTAGGGAGAGAAAGGTTCTAACTTATATGTCTTTTATTTTAATTACATATCTCCTCTGTATTATAAATAACAAGTGTCTAGTTTTATATATATATATATATATATATATATATATATATATATCGTTTTACATATATATGTATATAAATAAATATACATACACATATGTATATATATGTATATATATATATATATATATATATATATATATATATATATATATATATATATATATATATATATATATATCATCTCCTACGCATAGGCCTATTGACGCAAAAGGCCTTGGTTAGATTTCGCCAGCCGTTTTTACATTGTGTTTTTAAATCAATACTTCTCCATTCATCATCTCCTACTTCACGTTTCATAGTCCTCAGCCATGTAGGCCTGGGTCCTCTAACTCTTCTAGTGCCTTGTGGAGCCCAGTTGAAAGTTTCGTGAACTAAATCTTAGGGAGTGCGAAGAGCATGCCCAAACCATCTCCATTTACCCCTCATCATGATCTCATCCACATAAGGCAGTAGAGTAATCTCTG
Organism: Palaemon carinicauda; assembly: GCF_036898095.1. Classification (NCBI taxonomy): domain Eukaryota; kingdom Metazoa; phylum Arthropoda; class Malacostraca; order Decapoda; family Palaemonidae; genus Palaemon; species Palaemon carinicauda. Next base: position 51,244,731 of record NC_090754.1, read on the forward strand.
ATATAATATTTTCAATCCTGTCCTGCTATTTAAATCCCAATATTCTTCTGATGGATTTGTTCTCAAATTTACAAAATCTGTTATATATATATATATATATATATATATATATATATATATATATATATATATATATATATATATATATATACTGTATATATATATGTGTGTGTACATAAATTGTATATATATATATATATATATATATATATATATATATATATATATATATATATATACTTTTCCGGTCACGCCCAACTCTCCCCGTCCATCGGGTATGGGGGGAGGGAGTAGTCATACCCTGGGGACTAAAGGCTGTGTGTGTCTGTATAACTAAATAAATATTTAGCCGTCATTTTTATGGATCGCATACACTAGTTCACGAATAACGGTGGCTAAATTCTCATATATACAGTAGTTTATTTCCTTATTTCCTATCCTCACTAGGCTTTTTTTCCCAGTTGGGGCCCTTGGGCTAATAATGATTTTTTTCCAACTAGGGTTGTAGCTTAGCTTTTAGTAGTAGTATTAGTAGTAATAATAATAATAATAATAATAATAATAATAATAATAATAATAATAAGAAGAAGAAGAAGTAGTTTTATTTTTCCTCTTGTCAGAAAACCTCAAATCAATCAATCAGTCAGTCAATGGGCGTAGGGGAAGATGATGATGATGATGATGATGATGATGGTGATGAAGATGATGATGATGAGTATTATTATTATTATTAATATTATTATTATTATTGAGGCCCTTTGCGTCAATAGGCGTAGGAGGAGATGGTGATGATGATAATTATTATTATTATTATTATTATTATTATTATTATTATTGAAGTCCTTTGCGTCAATAGACGTAGGAGGAGATGATGATGATGATGATAATAATAATAATTATTATTATCATCATCATTATTCTTAATGTGGTCATAGTATTTGAATGAGTAACCCACAAGAATATGGTTGTAACTTAATACCAGGCTGACATGAGTCTTTTTATAGTTTACGTATGACATATCTGTTTTTGACGTTGTTACTGTTTTAGAATGACTTATTGTTAACTTGTTCTCATCATTTATTTATTTCCTTATTTCCTTTCCCCACTGGGCTATTTTTCCCTGTTGGAGCCCTTGGGCTTATAGCATCTTGCTTTTCCAACTAGGGTTGTAGCTTGGCTAGTAATAATAGTAATAATAATAAAGTAGGTAAAAATTTTGATAAGATCATAAGAACTCTCTGGACGTTTAAACTAATCATCTCAAATCACAGAACTTCATTTTATTTACATTCAGTAACCGAAACTTTAGAGAGAGAGAGAGAGAGAGAGAGAGAGAGAGAGAGAGAGAGAGAGAGAGAGAGAGAGAGAGCATGTTACAGAGTGCAGAGTAGAAAATAAATTAGAGTGAATTTAAGACAGACATTGTGAAGAAGAAGAAGAAGAAGAGAGAGAGAGAGAGAGAGAGAGAGAGAGAGAGAGAGAGAGAGAGAGAGAGAGAGAGAGAGAGAGAGAGAGAGAGAGCATGTTGAGAGAGAGAGAGAGAGAGAGAGAGAGAGAGAGAGAGAGAGAGAGAGAGAGAGAGCATGTTGAGAGAGAGAGAGAGAGAGAGAGAGACCGACCATGATACAGAATGAAAAATAAATAAGAGTGAATCCAAGTTCAGGCATTTTGAACAAAAAACAAAAAAACGGCAGTTTTGTTGTTGTCTTTATACAGTACCCCTCTAACATCCCCTAGCAATGATACAATTCTAACTTGAGCATTCAACGAGAAGGTAAAAGCCTAGTTTCCCTCAGGAGTTAAACTTTTATTATGAAAAGTGACATTAAAGCAAGCCAATGAAACATGTTCGGAAATATGTAGGCCTACTCTTTATTATTACATTGAAATAATCTGGGAGAATGTCTTGTACTCCTTGAGGTTCAAGGATGATACAGTTGAACACAGGAGTTGTTACACACCTCGCATCGAAGAAGTGCTCACTGTCACACCCTTACTTCGCAGCGATTAACCAATGTAGTCAGAGATGGCAGGGGAGGTGGGCGGGGCTAAACACAGGAACTAACCGCGCAGGAAGGGTGGTATAGGTAGCACTTCCTCAGAGCGAGGTGTACCTGTAATTCATGTGTCTAACTGTACGTATTTTAGATAATGCCAGCCGTAAATCACTTCATAAATAAACATTCCTTCAAAGGAAACGTGCGTATGTGACATTGTTTACTACAACACTTGCAATTAGAAAAAAATAAGAAGATAGTAACACAGGTAATTATATCATGTATTGTGTTTGTTTAGTCAACAATCTTTCTCGTAGAAAATAATTCCAAATGTTTCATATTCAGCTTATAAAATGTTACATAAATTGACAACCCTCTTCTCATTCACGTAATAAAATGAGAATTGATTCTAATGCCTCAACCTTGTCATGGTAAACGCACAATTTGTTGATAGTATGACACTGAACTCAAAGATGCTTTTTCAAATGCGGTATAGGGCAAATTATTTGGCTCCTGATGTAGCACTGCGATTAGATATAACAATAAACTCACAATCTTTAGTTTCAGCTCTAGCAGAAATATGATAGAACTGAGGTTGTTGTGGCCTGTTGTAACGTCTTTGCCTAGTGATTGCCAGACTGGGGTTCTCGTACCACTCAAACTCGTTAAATCCGTAGGTCGCTGTAACCTCACCATCCTTGTGAGCTAAGGAGGGGTGGGGTGTTTGGGGGGAGCCTATAGGTCTACCAGCTGAGTCATCAGCAGCCTTTGCCTGGCCCTCCCTGGTCCTAGCTTGGGTGGCGAGGGAGGCTTGGGCGCTGTCCATATGTTTATATGGCCAGCCTGTATGGCATTGTCCTGCTTGCTAGCACAATGTCACTTTCAATTGCCTCTGCCATTCATGAGTGACTTTTAAAAATCTTTTTAAAAATTTGTCCCATTTTAATGTCAAAACACTGAATGATTGATAGAATCCCAGAACAAAATACTATCTGCAATATCAATAAGGGCAATGGTCAAATAAGGTTATAAATAAAATGATAAGCCCATTGAAGGAAAATGAAAATAAAAAATACAGTAAATTTTACAACCACAGTATATAACATAAAAAATTATTGACCTGAAGGCCTTCAAAAGAAGCTGGGAGAATTGATTTTTAAGTGCTTCGATAATGGAAATCTGCCAATTAACTTTCAATACATGTACTCTACGTGACACTTAGTGCCTAAAAATGTATACGACAAACATCTCGTAGGCCCAGCAGTGCATAGGATTTCTTGTGTGACAGGACCAGAAAAACAGCCCTTGACGTTAGTGAAGTAACGTGAGAACAGATAGTTCAAACAAGACTAAAGTTGTAGTTCAGAGAAAAATCGTTATGTACAGTTCAACTCGTCTGGAGGATATTTATCATAGAGCAGTCAATTTTCACGATAATGTAGATATAGACATTTGTGATGAAATATTTCTCACGGAACTTTTACATCCTTTCCTCTGTGCTATCTGTCAATGGGGTGGTTTGTTCACGACTGAAAGAGGGCCATCGTGTTTTTCTTAAATACGACAGCCAGATATCAGCTTTTAATTCTGCCTCTGCATTTCTTTATTGGGAATTCATTTTATTGTTAAAATTATCATAGATTAAAGACGTGTGAAAAAAATCGATTCATGAAGATCTTTATCTTATTTAGCTTTTCATTTTTTTATCAACTTAGTTATCCTTTATTGAATGTCGTCTGTGTACAACTTAAGCTTTCATTAAGCCAGCTGTATTTTTAGCGTTTCAAAACACCCGCTCAATGGCGTTATTGAGACCATTTTGCTAAATATACTTACTTTACTTACTTTTAGGGGTTTATTTCTCGCCCTCCATCAAACACTAAAGGTCTGTTCAGGCGGGCCTTGGTGTGTGAAAAAATAATTCCTTTCCAGTTAATATTTACCTCTGTATCGTTATCAGTTATTTCGCTAGCATTTGTATTCAGGCTTAATAGTTTTCAGGTCACTATTATAACACTTTCTAAAAAGATAATACAATTTACACCACTGCGTCTCCAATCTTCCACAGAACGTCACACGGGAACCCATGTTATTTTCACTAGCTAACACATTGTTTTGATAATACTAGATTGTGATTGGTTCAAGGGCGTATGACGTCATTATGTGTTATTTTCACTTACCGTGGATTTTGACAGGTTTACCACATCCAACCCCAGGCCTGAAATTAAGGAAAATACTTATTTCAGTCAAACGTTATTCCTTTAATGGCATTATAAAGTGATATTGTGATTGTTGGTGAGTGAATTTCAGTCATAAGGTTACAAGGACACATATTTCGGTTTCTTTTGAGATTTGGTATGATTTTCATCATAATTTTTTTTTCTTTAGAGGGTAGAACCAGGAAATACGATCAGCACGAAAATTTCTTTTACCTTGGGAATTAAAGTATCGTAATTTCCTATTCTTTGTCACTCGAGGTTACAGAATAATAAAGTACTGTAGTGTAAAGCAAAAAGAATACAACCTTGAGGTCAAGTTATTGGGCACAGGCCCTCGCCTTACTGAGGGTGGCTAGCTTTACCTATTGTAGGTAGGTATATTTGATAGCCTGTCCAACCCTAGCGGGCTCTAACGAATTTGTATAGTATCTAAAAGCCTATAGTCCATTTCTTTTAGCGAGGCATATTTGCACCGACTCGGCGGTGCCCTTTTAGCTCGGAAAAGTTTCCTGATCGCTGATTGGTTGGACAAGATAATTCTGACCAATCAGCGATCAGGAAACTTTTCCAAGCTAAAAGGGCACCTCTGCGAGTCGGTGCAAATGGGCCTCGCTAAAAGAAATGGACTATAGTGTAATTTTATATATTAGGCTTACCGGTAAAGTTTTACTGTATTACAGGGTATTATTTCGATCAGTATAAGATATAGATAATGAGCGTAGTTTTTCATCGGTTTATTATACATCCAAGAAGGTAATGTATAGTAAAGAAAAGGCTTGTTTTACCATAATATACCACTTCCCCAGTATGTTTTCCCCACCCGAAACCCCGAGTCCCCACTGGGGGTCCCCCATTATCGGTGGATATCGATATATATATATATATATATATATATATATATATATATATATATATATATATATATATATTTCTGAAACGTTTTATTTGCGACAGGAGCCAGTGAAATTTTCGAAGAGAACGGACCTTTTCTATAGAAAATATAGTTTTTTCCCTAGGTTACATTACCCTGTAATATAGTACAATAATACCGGTTTTCCATAGGCAAAGCAACCTGGTATTTTTTTTTGTAGATTTTGTATGTCCTACAATCTATGATTACTAAGGCTAATTTTGGTAAAACTTTACCCGTGCACTATCCGAAGGTATTTAGGTATGTTATGAGTAAGAGGATTTAGTTGTAGGTCTGTGTGGGTCACAAGGGTAAAGCAACCCTCCTCGCCCTGATTGGCGAGGAAATAGTATCATAGGATGGGTGTGGTAGGGGAACGACATTGTTCGATGTTTAATAGTGATGGCATACAGGTGAAGATTCTTGAAAATCAGGGGCATACAGTACTTTTAGTTTAAGACATCATTTTCCTGTACTGTAGTTAGAAATATGATTTTACCACATTTTGGTTCTACAAACAAATTTGACATTCCATTGTATTGAAAATTGGGTTTTATTTTATATTTTCACAATTTTCCCCAAACTATTTTAACCAACTTATTTTTTTTAAAATGACTTATCAACCCGTTCAACAAAATATCATTGATTTGCAACTAGTTTATATTTCCTTCTTTTTCATTTTTGCTCCATCCAAAAACCCCAGTTTTTTACTGTAGTCTCGTTTTGTTGTTAGTTTTTTATTTATTTTTTTCCTAGATTGCCTAGTCCTTTTGACCAGACACAGGCTCTGTAGTCATTAATGAGGAGCTCGTCTTTTTAACTATAGCACGGTACTCATTTCTGGTTAAAGTGGATATGAGAAATGCTTAGAATACAGTTCATGGGTACACTTATCAACTTTGGAACAATCACTAGAGTCAGCTTCACAAACACATCTATGCTTGAATCCTAATTTAGCTAATCTCTGTACCTTTCCTTCAGGCTGTAAGGAAGTGGCAAAGTAATGACAAGATATATCGTTAAGCAATCATTAAGTAGATTAAGGCTTATTCAATTTTCTTTAGTGGCTGCAGATTTAGAATGACAATTACTGTAGGTTTGTTAATACACTAATACAAACTTTCATCCTTTTTCATCCTTTATTAGGGGGTATTTCAATGTAGCAAGAATTCGGCTTTTAGAATTTATAACGGTGTGTTGCTAGTTAATGGCGGGAAGTCCATTCCCTCGTCAGAACATTGAGTAGCCATATTGATTTCAGCCACGGAGCAGTACTATTGTACTCTGCTGCGTTAGAACAAATCTGAATGTTTTTGTTAATCCTATCTCTCTCTTTCTAGAGTGTTTGATAATGGTTAAGCTTTGGTACAATTGCAGCTGGTTTATGAACAGGCAAAAGATACATCCCCATTCCTTATGCCTGTTCACAGACATCCCCTATGAAGAGTGTAGGGCGTGGTTGCTGGTGCAATGGTCCGAGTTTTGAAGTAGCAGAAGGAAGATCTCCAAGAGGGATTCTTTGGCTTTACGGTCTTCCCCTAAGCCAAAGAAGTCTTTTGACTCTCGCTTCTCGTCTTTTAGCTCAAGTATCTGCTCCTTCACCCATTTCCTCCTGAGCTAAATCCTGTGGCAGGGAGACGGGGAACTCCGACCTGCCTTTGGGACTGGTTTCAGGGGAGGTGATGTTACTGTATCACTTTTCCCAAAGTAAAGGCAATATTTCCTGTCCTTCTCCTTGTACTGACCCCGCCCTTAAAATTGCCAACATCGTCTCCAGGTACCCTGCCGTGAAGACTATAACCATCTTTAGGTATTGAGGGCACTCTTGTCAGCTGATAAACTGCTCTAAGCCCTAGCTTTTGTCAAAATTCCCAAATTTACTGCTGTAGAACCTTCCACTTCTGCCAAAGGAGCTCTCACAGATCAGCCAATAACCTGGCCTGATCTGCCGGAGGAGCATTTGATCATCGATCCTCGCCTTCGATAGTGCCATCACTGCTGCCGATAACTTCTGGGACTGGGAAGGCGAGAAAGCATCCTTCCCCTTCATATCCTCCCAGTCCTGGACCTTCAACCTCGTCCTATGTTGTTGACCCCTTATACTGCCGTTTCTCGAAGGCAAAGAAGAGAGTACAACCCTATGTCTGACCCTTCATGTATGCATGGTTAGAACAGCTTGGCTTCCACTTTGCCAAATGACAAGACTTGGAGACAACTCAATGTAGAGGATGAGAAAGACCATCCGACAGACAGCTATGTCATTTCTATTAAGACTTGAGTGCACCATGCTCACAAGTGCCATTATGTGCATGATCCTGTATTGAGGGTTTTCCACACATAAGAACTGCTTCATGCGCACGATCACCAGGGAACAGTTCCTCCCGTGCGTATTTGTCTTCTTCCCTTGTAAGATCTTCTTTATACAAACACAATCTGTTCCTTCTTGTGAGGTTAGGAGAGGAGTCCAAGAAAGATCTACGATGGTGGTTAGAGGAAGAAAACCTCCTGCAAGGATGCCCACACTCACTGCCTCCCCTTGAGTTCCTCGTCTTTATGGACCCATCTTGGGAGGGATGGGGATCTCACCTAGGCCAGCACATAATATCTTGTTCTGGTTGTGAAAGGTGGTCTCTCGAACGCTTACTTCACCTTCCATAGAAGGCACACGCTTTAGAGCTCACAATGTGAAAGGGATTAGTATTTCTAGCTTTCAGAAGGCATTTCTCTGATACAGGTTCAGGCAGGTGTGTGGAAGCGTCGGACGATGTTCACTGCCCACTATCTGCGGGATGTGACCCACATATCCCCAGACATGTTTTCCCAAGGGTCTGTTTTAACTGCTAAGCATGTGGTATAGTTACCTTGGCTAATCTCATAGGACCAGTAACTGCAGATTGAGGTTACGTATAAGACTGGGACGATAGTAAAGAATGACGGGCTCTTTCTTTTCCTTTCAATCTTCCCCTCTCTTGGGGTATAGCATCAAAAGGCCAGCTAGGCTTGATCTCTGAGTCAGGTAAGCCCATTCTGCTCATAGCTGTTCTTAGCTGTTCTGTGCTCAAACACGGGAGAGTCCTTTCCCCACATTCATTACAAGGGCAAACCTATAATCCTAAAATGGTCTTCAAATTATAGCATCCGCAAAACCATTACTTTACTTTGCCAGATGTACTACACAGGATTCAGACTCGAGTACAACCCTTTTAATGGCCAGGGCCATGAAACCCACTGGTTTTCCTCCTGGGATTCAAGAGGTGTAAGGAACCCATACTCTCTTAAGCATGCAATATGCTTGAATTTTGAGTCCCAGGTTGTGTCCTGCCAGTTGGATAGGGGACTTCCTCCAGATCAAGGATGTCTCTCCTAAGTAAAGGGCAATGGTTTGTAATTGTGTGAAAACAAATCACAATTTTTAAATAAATTGGTAGTTTTCCTAACTATACAAACCTGAGCCTTTTACTCAAACTTTCCCACCATCACCAGCCCCCAAGAAAGTCCTAGGCTTCTCTCTAAGTGGGTTGTCAGTAAGCCAGCAAGAGGCTGGTCGCCACCCCGCTACCGATAGGTAACAACCTGTCGGTTGTTTACACCTGGCTATAATTTTAACTGCTGTGTTCCAGGTTTGCTGTTATCTATTCTTTTTGTAAAGGACTCATGTTTTTATAGCTAGGAAAAATACAAATTAATTAAAAACAATTTTCCCTTCTCAACCACCCTGCTAGTTCTAGATTTAAAGTCTAAGTAGCTACCCAGTGTGCTCGTGAGGTGGTGAGCTTTCCCCACTATTCCCCAGTAACTACTGACATCTTGTTATAAAAAATTCTAACAGCTGACTTCCAGCTACCCTGAAGTCATACTTCTATTAAGGGAAAAATACAAATTATTTTTAAAATACTGTAAACAATTTTGGACATTTTGCTTATTAGGTATATTATTTTTTTATTAGAAGGGGGAGGTTAACCACCCTAATGAACAACCTTGGTTATGGAACAATTTGATGATATCGGAGATGTATATTAATTACGCATAGCATTTTTCTGTAGGTCTCAATTTTATCTTGGTACCAACTAACCAAGTTCTTTGCCACTGTTTTAAAAGATTTATATCATGTTTAGATGACTGGGCAATTGTATTTCAACCATGTGGTGATGTGTTAACTCAGTCGGATATCAAATGAAAATTTTACACAGCATGTAAGTTTTTGTAATGGTATCAAAACATCAAATTCAGAGTACTGTATAATTCTTGTCATCAGTGACCAATACATTTCATAGTTAACCCTTTTACCCCTAGGCTATTTGGAACTTTCCAACCCTTAACCCCCAAGGGTTATTTTTTTTCAAGCACATTTTGCAGTATATTTTTTTTAAATTGCTCTAACAGCCTTAATTTTCATCATAGAGAGGTCAGGTTGGTCTCATTCTCTCAGAAAATGCCTGAAGTTTTTCAAAAAATTACCAAAAATATGCAAAAAAAATGTAAATAGCAGTTTTTTGCCAGGACGTACCGGTACGTCCATGGGGGTAAAGGGATGAGTTTTGTGAAACGTACCAGTACGTCCTTTGGGGGTAAAAGGGTTAAAATGTTCCAGAAACGTCATTCATTTGTTAATACCATTTAATTAGATTTTGGCATGAATTTCATTTCTCATTTATGTAACAATTTTTCAACTGACAGTTGGATGTAACATTAATTATCAGAAGTTATTACTGTATATACACTGTACCAGATTTACTTTTCATAGTCATTTGTTGATTGACTTTCCTCATTCAGACCAAGGCAACTCTACAATCAAAGTAACCTGTTCTCAAAATTGAACAGAATTCTGTGCCGAGGGTAAGCCCTGGTTCTTAATATTTCCAGGAATGATACATTAGGCCCTCTAAGAAAAGCTGTGCACAAATAAGAAATAGGCTATAGCCCAGGCTACACACCAATAATAGGTTACTACGAGTATTTAAAGAAAAAGTTATTTAGTCTGATTAGTATTATTGTGTTATTTTACACATGATTTAGATTTTGTTTGCTGGTTATCTATTTTGAATCTGCTTTATTAATTCTTAATGTAGTTAACGATGTTTACTTTTCTTGCCTTTACAGGTTAGGTATACCATAGTATATGCCAGTGGTATAGATCAAACACAGTACAGTAGTTGCAAGTAACTTAGTTTACTGAGAACCATTTTATGTTCAAAGTCTCTACCAGCTCAAACAGGTAAGATGGGCAGCAGACACCTTCCTCCAGATAATTAGATACCTGTTCTTAATATAGGTTAATCAAGGCATAAGAAATTATGACCGCCCTTCGTATCTATAGTTGGTGGTTTATAAATAGGATTAAGGGGGCCGGCTGGCTAATGCCGAGTTTCAATGACAGGACTTTGACATTCATACCACTTAATAAGGTGACTTAGGACATCTCCAAACTGAATAGGATTTTTGCCTCTGACCTTTGGTTTTGCGACGCCAGGGAGATTTATCCTGAAAATTGGTATTTTTCTAATTCTATCTCCTCCCTTGATAATTATTACTAAGATCTGGGATGATTACCCTATATAGACCTGGTATAACCCTCCAGTAATATAAAGAGTTTTTTCTAAAAGTAATTTTTCTGCCAGATATGAATTTTTCATTATGGTAAAAAAAAAAAAACCCTAAAAATCAGGGGGAAAAAATATGAAACAAAAATTGGAAAAAAGAGCTTCATTTCATTGTTTTATAATGTATTTCTAAGTTATATACCAAATTCCAATGCTATATCTTTAAAACTAAGGGAGACTATTGAATTTGAAGATCAATAAGTATAGTTTTGAGATACGGGTGTTCAAAGTTTTTCTTTGTATTTTTACAAAGACAATATTAATAAATCATGATTATGAATTTTATGTTCTTTTTTTGGGTATTATTAAAAGAAAAGAAAGTTATTTATCATAATTTAATCGTAATTAGAGATCCTTTTGCTCAATATCTTGCTTCTTTTTTCTCCTGTGAGGCAAGGCGACCGTTCCTCTATCCACAACACTCTCTGCACTAACGATATTACCCTCTTCTAAACTCTTAATAGAGCGAATTTTCTTCTTACTTATGTTAGCAAGATGTTGAAATTGTCTTTCCCTCTTTGAAAGGATAAAATTCTTGCTGAAAACGAGAAAAACAAACGTAAAAATGAGTGAATGTCAGAGGACATTCAAAGTTTTTCATTGTATTTTTACAAAGACAATATTAATACAGTAAATCCTGATTATTATGAATTTTATGTTCTTTTTTGGATGTTGATAAATGAATAAAACAGTTATTTATCATAATTTACTCATTAACGAAGATCCTTTTGTTCAATATCTTGCTTCTTTTGCTCGTGTTAGGCAAGGCCGTCGCTTCTCCATCCACACAATTCTCTCTGTCTGTCTCTCTCTATCTCTCTCTCTCTCTCTCTCTCTCTCTCTCTCTCTCTCTCTCTCTCTCTCTCTCTCTGCACTACCGATATTACCCTCTTCTGAACTCTTAATAGAGCGAATTTTTTTCTTACTTATGTTAGCAAGATGTTGAAATTGTCTTTCCCTCTTTGAAAGGATAAAATTCTTGCCAAAAATGAGAAAAACAAACAAAAATGAGTGAATGTCAGAGGTCAAACTCAGACATGTACTCTGTATGAGGTTTTTGTTAGGACTGAAGGGTGAAGGATGTAATATATCGTCTGTGGTAATGTAATAATTATCAAAATTTATGATAACAGAAGAAATACTGTATTTTTTAAATATTAAACTTAGCCGCTGAATATATAATAGCTGACGTCTCCGACGGCTCGACAGATTCCAAAAACTCGCGAGCGATCGCCGTGAAGGTTGCGGGTGTGACCACCAGCGCCGACTATCGGCCAGATACCGCATATACTTGTAAACATCTCCAGTTCTTCTCTGTCGGTCTTGTCGACAAGTTGGTTCCACTCGCTTTATGACCTCGAGTTTTCTACCAAATTGGTGAAGTACTTGGTTTTGGTTTTATTGCTTTCGCCGTGTTGGATTATTCAATACTATCTTCAAAAGAAATGCTTTTGAAAAGGAGAGGAAAAGTGTTTTGCCCTTGCTTTTTTTTTTATCTCTGGTTTTTCCATAGAGTAAAGATGGCCGACCCTTCCCTCAGTGTACGGAAGTGTGTTTTAGGCTTTTAGTAATTATTTTATCACGTTATAAATTATTGTTGATATTTATAGATTTTCCTCTATATATTTTATATCTCACCCGCCTTTATTAGGCCTCTTCGATTAGCTTTCCATTTATACTAAACATCAAGATCAATTTTATGTTTTGTTTATATGCGGCCTTTACCTATTCCTTGTAGGCGGTCCTAACTTGGAAAACGAAGTTAAACAACGTTGAGCCCATTCAACTTTTATTTTTGTTAAGTTTAAATCAATTGCTCTGTAAGAGTTATGAAATGAATATTTTTTAGAAAATATTTTAAGAAATATATTCTTTGAATAGTCTTCGTGCTGTTCTTTTCAAAGATGAACTAACGTTTGGTTTATTTATGCTACGCAGTTTGCGCTCTATCGTTACGATAGAGAAAGAGAGAATCACGGTTTCACTTTGCAGAAAGAGTAAATCGATTTTGACGTTTTGTTCATTCTTCTTTCAAACTGAAGTGTTTTAGATACTAATTTAAAGGAACTTGTTAATTTTCAATTTCTTAGTCCTTTCAGTTTTTTCCTTTGGTCAAAAAACCTGTTTATTGACGAAGGGTGAGTGGGCAATTCTCTTGTGTGTGACAAGAGAGAGAGAGAGAGACGGAGAGAGAGAGAGAAAGAGAGAACGATCCGATCTTTATTCTCGTCCCAAGTCTCTGTACAAGGAGTTTGGGAGCGAGTAACGTTGTTCTCGATTCAGTTTTTTACTCTCGTCCCAAGTCTCTGTACGGGGAGAGAGGATAAAACGTTTTTAGTTTTTATTCTCGTCCCAAGGCACTGTACGGTGAGAGATTGAAAACGTAGTCTTTAGTGAACTAGTGTTTAGTCTCCTCCCCAGTCACTGATCCTTTTTAACTTTATATATTTCCGTTTTATTCGATATATATGTATATGTTTATTGATTTTTGCATGTGTGTTTCATTTTGTACTAATGTGCTTACATTATACGACTCATTTCGCAATTATAACCTTTTGATGTAAGGGAGAATTGCGTGCTTCAGGTAGAAATCAGTTTTATTCATGCCTAATGTGAAATTATTGAAAAATACGATATCAGTGAAGTAAGTGCAAAAAACATGTTCTGTGTTGCGGAGGGTTCGTTTGTTCGTGCTTGTCGCTCCCCTAGTCCGAGACCTCTTTCAGGCTCCCCTGCACCAGGGAGAAGTAATGTCGTAGGACTTAAGGGGACGAGAGGCTTTAACCAACGTACAGACGTTCCCTCTTTGGTATCGGACGTTTCTCGTCAAGATCGCCCTTACCATAAGACGGGTGAGACTGTGTTCTCCTCGACATCCGAAGACTTTTCGCAAAAGAAACCTTGGCGCAAGGTTTCTAGACCCTTGAAGCAAAAGTCAGTCCCTTCAGGACAGGTCCAGCGTCCTGGCTGTGGCCATTGGGACAGCTCTGACCCTTTGCAGTCGTCGGAAGACTGTTCGCCTATTAAACGCAAGCGTAACACGGGGTCCGAGGGTCGCGGTAAAGGCAATGTTTTGCCAACACAGACGTTACCGTCGTCTCGGCCCGTTCCGACTCCCGTTGATCCTAAATGGGTTGTCCTGCAGGACATGCAGACTAAGCTTGCCTCCCTTATGGAGAAGTATGACGTTGAGCAGGTTCACGATGAACCTTCGCTTTTGAGTCGCCGTTACGCTAAACGAGACTCTGGCCGTCAGCCTCCCAAACGAGCATTTACTCGTCCGTTTGACGTTAGTGCTGACGTTTCATGTACTTTGAAACGTGATGTCAGTAGTTTTTCACGTCAGTCACGTGACATGGATCCTCCTTCGCTGCAGTCTCGTGTTGACTTTCAGCCGCTGCCGCAGTCTCGTGTTGACGTTCAGCCGCTGCCGCAGTCTCGTGTTGACGTTCAGCCGCTGCCGCCGCAGCCCCGACCGGACGTTCGCCGACCGGCTCAGTTGCCTCGACTTGACGTTGAGCGTCAATCACCGCAGTCGAAGGTTGTTTTGCCTGCTCAGTCTATGCAGTCAAGGCAGTTCCGACGTGACGTCGAGCGTCAATCAACTTCAGTTGTTGTTGTTGGTCAGTCACAAGGATTTCAGTCCTTTCAGCAGCGGCGTGACGTCGCTTCCTCTACTGCTACTGCTGCTCCTTTGCTTGTTGACATTGCCTGTCAAGCGTTGCCGCCACGGCAGGTCTCTCCTTTTCATGAGACTCGGCAATTGTCGGACGAGGTTCCTTCAGATGAGGAAGTTGCTGATCCTCCTCCTACTGATATTCCTTTGGGGACTTTGTCAGACGGAGAGGAGCCTAAAGCTGCTCAGCCCTCTATGGACTTTAAAAAAATCATGCTGATTTTTAAGGATCTTTGTCCGGACCATTTTGTAACTGCTGCTCCTCGTTCGCCTTCGTCAGAGTTTACGCTAGGCCTAGCTACTTCGAAGCCGTCGTTTTCTAAGCTAGTGCTCTCTCGCTCTTCTAAGAGAGCTTTACGTTTGCTAGGCGACTGGTTGATCACCAGGATGAGTTTGGGGGAGACAGCCTTTGCTTTCCCTCCTTTTAAACTGGCTTCTAGAGCGAGCGTCTGGTATGACACGGGAGAAGTTCTCGGCTTGGGAGTTCTTGCCTCTGCCCAGGGAGACTTCTCAAGCCTCATAGACTCTCCCCGTCGCCTGGCCATGAGACGCTCCAAGATTTTATGGTCGGCTTCAGAGCTAGACCATCTCCTGTTAGGAGTTTTTCGAGCGTTTGAAGTTTTTATTTGTTGGATTGGTCCCTGGGAGCCTTAAGTAAGAAGGTCTCTCCAGCTGTCAATGTATTGCTGTACAATTATGTCATGCATGAACAAGGCTATCAGGGATGGCTCCAATGATCTGACAGCCACATTCACTGCAGGAACAAGGCTATCAGGGATGGCTCCAATGATCTGGCAGCCACGTTCACTGCAGGAGTACTTAAGATGTAAGTGCGCTCAATGTGTTCATTGTCAAGACAAACTTCACGATGAAGCCTACCAAATCTGTCTTGGCAGCAGTAAGGGAAGGCGACTGGATGGTCTCTCTCGACCTTCAGGATGCATACTTCCACATCCCGATTCATCCAAACTTTCAACAACATCTGAGGTTTGTGAACGGGAAAGTAATGTACCAATGTCGAGCACTGTACTTCGGCCTCATTCCTGCTCCTCTTGTTTTTACAAGGCCCTTGCAAAATGTAGCAAGCTTTCTACATTTTTTGAGGATTCAGAGCCTCCCTTTATTTTGACGACTGGCTAATCAGGGCGTCGTCATTATATCGCTGTCTGGAGAGCCTCTAATGGACATTAGACCTAACCAAGGAGCTAGGTCTCATAGTGAACGTAGAGAAGTCGTAACTTACAGTACCCCATCCCAGACTATTCTTTATTTGGGAATGGAGATACAGTGTCTGATTTTTCGGGCCTTTTCGTCTCCCACAAGAATGGAACAAGCTCTGTTAAAAGTCCTTCACTTGCAAGAGAAAAACAGTTGCTCTGTAAGAGTTTGAACTAGCCTCGTGGGAACTCTTTCATCGCTGGAGTAGTTTATCTCTCTGGGGAGACTCAACCTATGCCCTCTCCAATTTCACCTAAACCATTGGAACAAGGAGAAGGGCTTAGAGAGTATCTCTTTCCCAATCTCCAACTCAGTCTAGACATGTTTGACTTGGTGGGACAGCAACATCAGACTTCGAGAAGGTCTTTCTCTTGCGATCAAGAACCCAAACCATGTGTTGTATTCAGATGCATCGGATTTGGGTTAGGGAGCTCCACTGGACAGTCTGGAATGCTCGGGTCTTTGATCCACGGATCAGAAGGAACTCCATTTAAGGCAAGTAACATCTCTCCTTTGGCGAGATTTGTGCAAGGAAAAATGAATGTCTTGGCGGACTGCCTCAGCAGAAGAGGACAAGTCATCTCCATGGAGTGGACGTTGCATAAGACTGTGTGCGAGAAGCTATGGATGACATGAGGTCAACCCACCATAGATCTTTTTGCGACTTCTCTGACAAAGAGGCTCTCGACTTACTGCTTTCCAGTTCCAGATCCAGAGGCAGCCCACATAGACGCTTTCCTGCTGGACTGGTCTCACCTGGACGTTTATGCCTTTCCACCTTTCAAGATCCTAAACAAGGTGCTGCAGAAGTTCACCTCTCACGAAGGGACCAGGTTGACATTGGTTGCTCCACTCTGGCCCGCGAGAGAGTGGTTCACAGAGGTACTTCTATGGCTGGTAGACGTTCCAAGAAGTCTGCCGTTACGGATGGATCTCTTGCGACAGCCTCACGTAAAGAGATTTTATCAAAGCCTCCCCACGCTTCGTCTAACTGCCTTCAGACTATCGAAAGACTCTCTTGAGCTCGAGGGTTTTCGAAGGAGGCAGCTAGAGCAATCGCGAGGGCTAGAAGATCCTCTACCATCAGGATCTATCAGTCGAAATGGGAGGTATTTAGAGACTGGTGCAAGTCCTCCTCTATTTCCTCTTCCAAGTGCCTCTGTAGCGCAGATTGTGAATTTTCTGCCTTATCTGAGAAACGGTCGCTCCCTCTCTGCATCCACCATTAAAGGCTACAGAAGCATGTTAGCTTCTGTTTTCAGGCATAAGGGTTTGGATCTTTCTAATAACAAAGATCTCCAAGACCTGCTTAAGTCTTTCGAGACTTCCAAGGAGCGTCATATTTCGACTCCTGCTTGGAACTTGGACGTGGTCCTACAGTTCCTTATGTCAGACAGGTTTGAACCATTAAATTCAGCCTCCCTGAAGGATCTTACCCTCAAGACACTTTTTTTTGGTGAGCTTGGCTTTGGCTAAAAGGGTTAGTGAGATACATGCTTTTAGCAAGAACATCGGTTTCTCCGCTAATAAAGCAGTATGCGCTCTTCAACTTGGTTTTTTTGGCCAAGAATGAACTTCCGTCTCGTCCTTGGCCTAAATCATTTGAAATCCCCAGTCTTTCTGAGATTGTGGGGAATGAAGTTGAAAGAGTGCTGTCCCCCGTTAGAGCTCTTAATTTTTGTTTATCCAGAACTAAACCGCGACGAGGTTGTTCAGAGGCTTTATGGTGCTCCGTTAAAAAGCCCTCTTTGCCTATGTCTAAGAATGCGTGATCTTATTTTATTAGACTTTTGATTCGGGAGGCACACTCTCAATTAAGTGAGAAGGATCATAATTTACTTAAAGTCAAGGCTCATGAAGTTAGAGCGATAGCAACTTCTGTAGCGTTTAAGCAAAATAGACCCATTAAAAGTATTATGGATGCGATCTTTTGGAGAGGCAAGTCGGTTTTCGCTTTATATTACTTGAACGATGTCCAGACTCTTTATGAGGACTGCTACACACTGGGACCATTCGTAGCAGCGAGTGCAGTAGTGGGTGAAGGCTCTACCACTACATTCCCTTAATCCCAATATCCTTTTAATCTACTCTTGAAATTTTTAATCTTATTTTGGGTTGTACGGGAGACTAAGAAGTCTTTCGCAATCTTTTTGATTTGGCGGGTGGTCAAAATATTGTTTCTTGAGAGCGCCCAGATTAAGGGTATTGATGAGGTCCTGTTATAGGGGTGTTCACCCTGGTTATAGCAGATCCTGGGAGTCTTTCGGCATCCTAAGAGGATCGCTGGGCTTCATGAGGATAGCGGACTAATGAGGCAGAGTAATAATCAGAGTCTGCTTCCTTACCAGGTACCTATACTTAAGTCTGTTTTTTGAATAATTGTCAAAAACTCTTGAGCATATACGCCTTTATTGTATTAATACTGGTCTCTACCCACCACCATGGGTGTGAATCAGCTATTATATATTCACCGGCTAAGTTTAATATTTAAAAATGATATTTTGATTATAAAATAAATTTTTGAATATACTTACCCGGTGAATATATAAATTAAAGGCCCTCCCTTCCTCCCCGATAGAGACCTAGGGGACTGAGAAGAACTGGAGATGTTTACAAGTATATGCGGTATCTGGCCGATAGTCGGCGCTGGTGGTCACACCCGCAACCTTCACGGCGATCGCTCGCGAGTTTTTGGAATCTGTCGAGCCGTCGGAGACGTCAGCTATTATATATTCACCAGGTAAGTATATTCAAAAGTTTATTTTATAATCAAAATATCATTTCTTGTAGGGAATAATGTTTATGGTTTATTGAGCTACCTTTACTAATTACCTTATAACTATGAAAGTAAGAGGAATTCTGACAAAATATTTTGTGTGCGCATTCTCCATTGCCATACGAAGCTCAGTGAATATTTTCAGGAGTTTGTGTTTTTCTTCCTATACCCCCATATACTGGCATTCCGGCCGGCCCCCCTAAGGCATAAAATGTCTTGGTAAATTTATCCGTACTCCTGAGAAAGAATTACATCTTGATTTAAAGTATTACTACTGTATAAATTTTTAACTGTTACTTGCATGCAGTTATGAATCTATCACCTGTAAAATAATGTGAGCTTATTAGATGATGTAATTGCATTTATTGCAAATATAGTGAACCACTAATATTTCTCTAGTACTTGCATGATTAGTCTGTTTCTCAAGTACTGTACAATTATATTCAATTGACTACCATGTATAATTGATAGGAACTAGTGATTGGTTTCTCGCCTAAGTTTTTTAATCCAATCCAAATTAATCATTATGTGTAAGTTCTCTATTGATATATTTTAGTCCTTCGTAATACCAAACGTTATTGGCTATATGCTGCTAGTATTATAGCTTTGTTATTGCTGATTTTAATAGATTCATATTGTATGTATTACTAATTGTTTAAACTAAAACATAATTCCTTCATAAACATTGGACATCTAAGGTACTGTTTCTTGAGCGTTAATTAAAATCTAATAAGTTTATACTGAAAAATTACTAGCATTAAGACTGGAATGTCTTGACCTGATTAAAGCTAATCTGTCATCGAGGCCAGAAGAGCATCAACATGTTGATTTTCTATTCTTATAGTACACTGTCACAGCACAGTAGAAAATTTTTATAAGAGGTCTCAGGTAAAGCCAAAATCTTTAAGGCCTTGTTGCTTGGATAATATTTTCTGGTATCTTTTGATGCCACACCATGGGAATGGAAATAGAATACAGTATGTGTGTGTGTTATCACATGGATATATATTTAATTTAAAAGAGCATTATTATGGAAAAGTACTGTAAGGTACTTAATATTATATGAAAAGAATGTAGGTTACCTGCTGTAACCCTTGCTAATGCTAGAACTAAAAACAATTATTGTATTACAATGAATCTTTCCAAATTCCATTGCTGCTGCTCCTCTGAAAGCAGATGATTTGATACCTTAATTGAGAGGAAAATATCAAAGATCTCCCTGTTTGGCACAAAGTTTTTTCTAAAGTGCTCCCTTCGCCTTACATGGGGCTATCACCTCCATGTGATCGTAATATGGGTAGATGGATGGTTGCCTTAGTTCTAGTTTGTGATTTTCTTCTTATAGCCTGGAATTTTGAAGTCATGCTGTCATTGAAATTGTATTGGTAGTAGGTTGGCCAGGGCACCAGCCACTCATTGAGATATTACTGCTAGAGAGGTTTGGGGTCTTTTGACTGGCCAAGCAATACTACATTAGATCCTTCTCTTTGGTTACGGTTCATTTTCCTTTTGCCTACACACACTGAATAGTCTGGCCTATTCTTTACATATTCTCCCTTGTCCTCATACACCTGACAACACAGATTACCAAACAATTCTTCTTCACTCAAGGGGTTACTGCACTGTAATTGCTCAGTGGCCACTTTCCTCTAGGTAAGGGTTCAGTGGCCACTTTCCTCTAGGTAAGGGTTCAGTGGCCACTTTCCTCTAGGTAAAGGTTCAGTGGCCACTTTCCTCTAGGTAAGGGTTCAGTGGCCACTTTCCTCTAGGTAAGGGTTCAGTGGCCATTTTCCTCTAGGTAAGGATAGAAGAGACTCTTTAGCTACAGTAAGCAGCTCTTCTAGGAGAAGGACACTCCAAAATCAAACCATTGTTCTCTAGTCTTGGGTTGTATCATAACCTCTGTACCATGGTTTTCCACTGTCTAGAGTTCTCTTGCTTGAGGTTACACTTGAGCACACTCTATCTTATTTCTCTTCCTCCTGTTTTGTTGAAGTTTTTATAGTTTATATCATCATTCATCATCATCATTTCAGCCTTCAAAAGCCCTTTGTTGGATGTAGGCCTTCCCCAGGTTTCTCCACAGACTTCTATCGCAAGCTATTCTGTGCCACTGTTGCTTATGTTGGTCTAAGTCATCTCGCCAGCGGGTTTTTCGTCTTCCTCGGTTACTTGTGTATCCTCGGGGTGTCCAGAAGGTTGTTCGTGATGTCCATCGGTTGTCTGTCATCCTGGCAATGTGCCCTGCCCAGTTCCATTTGAGCTTGCTAATGGTTTCAAGGATATCCATTACTTTAGTTTTTTTACTTACCCATTTAGCTGTTTTTCTATCCTTCCATGTTAGATTTAGCATAATTCTCTCATGTGCCCTCGGCATTGTTCGTAATTTAAGGGAAAGCTTTTTTGTTAGATTCCAAATTTTGGCCCCATAGGTGACAGTGGGGAGGATACACTGATCATAGACTTTCCTTTTTAAGATGATAGGAATCTTCTTATTTTTTAGCACTGTATTGGCTCTTCCAAACGCTTGCCAACCGAGGGTTATTCTTCTTTTTATTTCGCTCTCTTTACAGGCGTCATGTAGAGAGATTCGTTGTCCTAGGTAGATGTAGTGGTCCACTTCCTCAATTTGTTGGTTTTCAATTTCAAGTATGTCATCTGCATTTTCAGTATATTTATTGCTCATGACTTTGGTCTTTTGGAAGTTCATGTGGAGGCCAATTGATTTGCTTGCTTCATTTAGCTCGGTGAGCATATGTTGAAGCTCTTCTTTGGTGTGAGCAATGATAATGATGTCATCAGCAAACCTTAGGTGACTTAGATATTCTCCATCTATTTTTATTCCTTTTTCTTGCCAGTTGAGTTATTGGAAAGCTCTCTCCAGTCAGGCAGTAAACAGTTTGGGTGAGCTAGTGTCACCTTGTCTGACACCTCTCTTGAGTTGGAATGGTTCAGAGTCCTTGTGGAGGCGAATAAATGATGTTGCATGGTCATAGATGTGACAGAGTACATTAATGTAAACTGAGTCAACTCCCTGTTCTTCCAGCGCTGATATGACCTCCTCAGTTTCAACCGAGTCAAATTCTTTGGTGTAATCTACAAGTGCTACTACTAGTGGTATCTTATATTCATTTGTTTTCTCAATGATTTGGTTTACTGTTTGTAGATGGTCAATTGTGGAGTAGCCTCTTCTAAAGCCCGCTTGTTCCCTTAGTTTATATAGGAGATATTTATTTTAATGTTGTTACTCTTCTTGAAATATTTTATTTTCCTATTTTCCTTTCCTCACTGGGCTATTTTCCAAGTTGGAGCCCCTGGGCTTATAGCATCCTGCTTTTCCAACTAGGGTTGTAGCTTAGCAAGTAATCGCAATAACATACTTTTTAAGAGTGGATATCCATTGGATATCCTTTTATAGCCATGCCTGAAGAAAAGAAAAGGAAGGAACAATGAGGGGAAGGTAGTGACAGGTCTGTATCTTAATGGAAAATAAGGTATTGCAAGTCAAAAAAAAGGAAAGAAACTTTTGCTGAACCATGTTATCACTGGAATAACAATTTCTAAGTGTTGATATTAACCCTTTTACCCCCAAAGGACGTACTGGTACGTTTCACAAAACCCATCCCTTTACCCCCATGGACGTACCGGTACGTCCTTGGAAAAAAATGCTATAAAAATTTTTTTTTTCATATTTTTTATATTTTTTTGAAAAAAATTCAGGCATTTTCCAAGAGAATGAGACCAACCTGACCTCTCTATGACAAAAATTAAGGCTGTTAGAGCAATTTAAAAAAGATATACACTGTACTGCAAAATGTGCTGGGAAAAAAATAAACCCTTGGGGGTTAAGGGTTGGAAATTTCCAAAGAGCCCGAGGGTAAAAGGGTTAAAAGATGTGACCTGTGATGTTGTTACTCTTTTTAAGTAGGGCATATTCAAACATTGAAAGGCATGTAGTCTTTAATTTTGTAGGTACAAAAAACCAGCTAAAAAGATACTTTAAAATTTTTATGTACCTTTTACCTGTAAATATGGTGTTGATAATTGCTTACAGAATAGGTTTTACATAGTAATTTTTAGTATGTTATAAAACTGTATGAAGTCCAAATGTTCTTAATGTCACACATGAATTTTTAACTTAATAGAATTTAGAAAAGGGATAAAATTTCTGCCATCAAATTCCATAAGGGTTGTTTTGATAATGTCAGAATTTCCAGGTGCCAAACTAAAAATTACGATGTGTGATACACTTGAATTTTGGATATTTCTCATTTAACCATATTTTTAATTCCTGCTTCTTTTCTAAAAACGTTGATAGTTAGATTCTTGCTCTAAAGACTTTTCAGTGGTAATTATGTGAAGGGAGTGGATTTTGATTTACATTACTGTACTTTGAAATTATATGATGATCCCATATTATTAATACAGATATGGTTTTTTACCAAAGAAATAAGAAAGATATGAATTTTATGCTTTTGTAACCTTGGACCAATACAGTAGTATGCTTTCCTTATCCTGTTATCTTGATAACTAATGCCTCTTTGATTAGAAACTAACACATTCGTATTTAGTTCACTTGCAGGAAAGAAAAAGGTTTTTGTGGTGTGCAAGTGTTCTGTCGTTCCTTTGAACTTTTCCCATTAGTAAGCACACTGAAACCATGTTTGGGTCCGATACTGGTCAGTCATCCCTTTTGGTACCCCCTTCACCTCCCCGGGGGCCCAACCGCCCAAGGTCCTTCTCTACTTCTGTACCTACTTCTAACTTTCCTTACATAGGAGCTTCACGTATGACGCAGGGGCATGCGGTTAGTAAGATACTTGGTTTTAAGCACTGCATTATCTATGTCTTGGTATTCTTTATGTACTTTGTAATGTTTACATTTGCACTAATTTCTTCAGCTTGAAACATGCAACCCTCTTTAATTAGTTGTAATTTAATGTTATGTTAGAACAATTAGAGACTTTTTCATAATGTGCTGTGTAGATGTTCATGTACTAAATATAAAATTCCGTGTTATTGTTCCCTGCCATTAAGTTCTGTATCTCTCTATGACTATGTATACAGTATAGTGTTATAAAATTTCAAATACAGTTTATATTTGTAAATAGTAAATAACTTTACTTTGTTGGAATTACCCTGCAGAATTGCTTTTTATAAAACTTAATTCGATTGCCTACACCTGAAAATCCTGCAAGTAGGACTCTTAAATCCTCACATGAGGTCGCTTCTTGTAGTTAGGTACACCAAACACAGTACTAAAGGTTCTTTTAAGATCCTTTTAACTCTCAACTGCATTTGTTTCTTCATTTTACCTTTCATCCTTCCATTTAGTCCTTTTCATTCATATCTTTCTAACTTCTCTTCATAGTTCCAATTTTTGCCTAATGCTTAAACACAAATCTTATATACATTACACCTGTCAAAAGGATGAATGCTATGACCTACAGTACCTCGTGATACAAAATCTAAAAGGAAGACGATGGGTGATGTGTTTGAAGAATTTGATCTCTTATCAAATTTAACAGAAAATATCATGTGCAAAGTTCATGATGGAAAAGTTCAGTTTATGGACCAAGGGATTCACTTAATCGAACTTTCTTACTAAGAGTTGATAGTACAGAAATGAAGATCACATTATGGTAGAAGGCCAGATTCAGGAAGTAGGGCATTATTGTTTCTCTCCTGCATAACTTGATTGTGATGTTAGAGCTAAAGGGGCAGTAAGAAGAGTTATAGTAGCCTGTATAAAAGAAGTGTGTGTATGACTGGTAAATAAGATAATCCCTTAGGACACTGGGAAACTGCAAAGGATTTTGATATGTGTATTCTTTGTAGAAGAGATTAGAGACTGTGGTTTGGATTTCAGTGATTGGAAATACTGAGATGATTTGGGCAAAACAAATTGATTAGGAACTGTCAGAGAAAATATAAATAGGAACTGTCAGAGAAAAGATAAATAGGGACAGGGGCTCAAGACCCACTCAAGCTCGATAGTTTCTTGTAGTGTCTGCAAACTCACCATCCTTGTGAGGTAGAGATGGGATGGTTAGGGGGGGAGCCTGTAGGTCTACCTGGTAAGTCATCAGCAGCCATTGCCTGGCCCTCCCTAGTCTGAAAATGATGGAGAGCGGCCTTAGGCGCAAATTATATACTATATATGATCAGTCTCTAGGGCATTGTCTCCGTCCCTTGTATCTTCCATTTATGAGCACCCTTTAAATAGTAGGACGCAAACCTTTGGGAAGACCTAGGAAGTCATAGACAAAGGTCATAGGTTAGTACCAGAACCAAAAATGAATTTAGACAGTAACTGGCTAGGATAGAGGAGAATAGATAGTAAGCAAGTGCCTGATTCACAAATTTAAAATCAAACAAAAACATTCGTATTGCTAATAATGAAATCTTTATTCCAATTGAAACACTTTGATATAAGTGCAACTATTATAGGTAGTTTTTCTGCCCAAATCCTTGCTTATCAGTTGTTTTTTAGCAATCTGACTTCTAGATAGATGAAAGTACATTACAGTAGGTGTATGAAAATTTTGCTCATTTTAAAATTGGGAGGTCCAATCTTGATCCTAATTTCAAAGATATTATGGAAACAAAAATTCAGGTGTAACGGTTTTAGACCATCCCTCCTCTTCTAGTAAAAATAATTGAAATGTATAATGGTAAGAAATATTCAAATAAATAAGCTTTCAAAACAATCTTCCACAGAATAGATTCCTCATAGATCAAAAGGAAGAAAAGAATGAAGGAAAGAACTAAAATACAGATTAAATTAATGATTTAACAGTTGCACAATGTCAGAAGAATGTATAAGGTGTGTTGCAATTTAAAGTAGTTTTGTAGCTTCTATTTAAACCATGGAAATCTCTGCTACAGCACGCAGTAGATGGCTATTGTGAGGAGTATTGCTAGTGAAGACACTAGACTAATTTTTCAAACACAAGGTATGGGTACCTTTTGTTTTTTTTTCTAATTTAGAATTCTTTCTGTGATGTCCTTCTTTTTGCCCATATTTTCGGCTCTTAGATCAGCCATTTCAAAGCTATCCAGATACATGATACGTTGAAGTTTATGTAACGCTTTTAATGGTAGAATAGTGAGCTTTTTCTGCTTTACTTTTGTTCTGGTTACATTGCTTTGAGTATTTACTATAAACTGTTCTTATTAATTTTTTGATTAAAATATCTTTCCAAGGTTAACAGGAAATGTGTTTCAGTTTTTAATACTGTACATATTTGCAGAAGACTATTTTTTCATGTTATTTCATTTCTAATACTGTTGTCTACTGTTAGGATTTCATTAGACTTTGTTATTCTTGATAATTCAAATGTGAAGCATGAATAATTTTCTGTTCTTATGAAAGTTTTCTTTGTTGTTTAGTTACATTTGCAAAGAATAGCTTTGTGGGATTTTTTTTTTCAAACTAAAATGTTATAATTAAATGTTTTGGCTTTAAGCTTTATGAATTTTATCCATGTTTGGGGGTTATATTCTATTTTTCAATGGTTGCAATAAATGGTGTTGAATTCATTAATTATTATTACAAACTCTATTGTTTCATGGAAACTTGTTATCCATATAGCTCACAATCAATGTCTTTGAATGTCCTCAGACTGGACAGTAGTACTGTATTATAGTCCATTTCTTTTAGCGATGCAGATTTGCACCGACTCGCAGCGGTGCCCTTTTAGCTCGGAAAAGTTTCCTGATCGCTGATTGGTTAAAATTATCTCATCCAACCAATCAGCGATCAGGAAACTTTCCCTACCTAAAAGGGCACCGCTGCGAGTCGGTGCAAATCTGCATCGCTAAAAGAAATTGACTATAATAGTACCAACTATTGTGCAAGCACCAAATGGAGCCTGAAATTGTCAACATTCATTGATGTCCCTTTATTGGACAATCGGTATGAGAAAGTAGGGATTGAGGAGTTGAAAGGAGGTAATGCTATATACAGGTATGGCAGAAGGATTTATATGAAAACAATTGAAGTTTCTGTTCTCAACTGAAACTGTCTGTAAGATGTTCCTGGGATAAATATGGCTAATATTTCAACTTCATTTGCCTCAGCCTAACCGAAGATGTTAATGGCTAGACTGTAATGTCACAAGTATGCCACTTTGGTTGTTTTTTTTCTGACATTACCTCTTGGCAGTTTATATGTTGGTACCTTCCTTGTAATAACCAAGTTAGTGTCAGTTAAATGATAGTAAACAATGCATTTTGTAGAGGAGGCCTGGACAGTCATTGATAGATGAAGCAACACCTAGTTATTTGAACAATTTGCTGTTCTAAAACCAACATCCTTAAGCTGCTTTCTTGGAGGCAGACTTTGGAGCCTATGTCTGAAGATTCAGTTGCTGGGGAAGTAGTAAGAAGCTTCCCTCCTGACTATACCTTACGTTCAATTCCTTCTTTTCAAAATATGCTCCTACTGTTCAGGAGACCAATCACAGTACTACAGTGGAACCTCTACACACGAACGTATCTACATCCGAATTTTCCAACATCCGAAGTAAAATTCGAGCAAATTTTTGACTCTACACCCGAATTTTATTTCGACACACGAAGTAAACATTACGCCACTGAGCGTCGAGTGCTCAGTTCTCTATTCTTGTGTGTATCGTGTGGTTGTCTTCTGTTTGGTCTGTTATTAACAGTGCTTATTTTCTTCCTTTTCTCACATTTCCTTTTTGATTTTACCTATAATCATGGTGCCTAAGAAGCCAAGTTTCAGTACCGGAAGAAGGCAATTCTTTCATTAGAATTGAAGCAAAAAATTATAGAAAAACATGAGAGCAGTGTGCATGTGAGTGATACTGTATGGCTAAACAATATGGCCGGAATAGGCCTATGATCTCGAGGATCATCTAGCTGAAGGCAGCCATTAAAGCAAATAACCATCAAAGGGGTTCACCATTATTACAAGACATCGTAGCAATACCCTGGAAGAGATAGAACGCCTTTTGTTAATAAGGATAAAGGACAAAGAGATTGTTGGCAACGATCATTTGTGAGAAGGGCCAGCGTGATGAACAGAAAGAAAGAAAAAAGTGAAGCAAAGAAAACCATGATAGCATTAACAAGCTCTTTTAAATAAGACTTCTCTCTTTTTCTGTTTCTCTCTAAACATAGCATTAACATGTTCTTTAAATAAAATCTCTCTCTCTCTCTCTCTCTCTCTCTCTCTCTCTCTCTCTCTCTCTCTCTCTCTCTCTCTCTCTCTCGTTCTTCTTCGCTGTTATAGTGTTAGATACGTCTATTATTTTTTTTCAGAGAGAGAGAGAGAGAGAGAGAGAGAGAGAGAGAGAGAGAGAGAGAGAGAGAGAGAGAGAGAGAGAGAGAGAGAGAGATTAAACAAAAATGTGTTTAGAGTACATATGATTTTTAACAGCGTCAACGAGTTGAAAAACAATTAAATGTAACTAAGAAAGTAACAACAGCTAATATGAATTCCTTTATTAACTAAAACAAATATTGATACAAACACACACACATGCGCAAAAATTGCTACGCAGTAAGAGAGACGGTCGGGGAGGAGGTAGAGATGGTGACTGCGATAACATACCGTAACTCGTCACTGAAAGTGATGAAAATAAAAAATCAAAAGAAAAAAAGATGTAAAAAATATGAAATATGAAAATAATAAAAAAATAAATAAGCTAAGTTAGATTAAAATTTCCGTAGTGTAAGTTACGGTATGTTATGCAGTCACCATCTCTACCTCCTCGCCGATCGTGTCTACTCGTGCATGTGTGTGTGTTTGCGCATACGCACACGAGTGTGTTTGTATCAATATTTGTTTTAGTTAATAAAGGAATTCAGATTCGCTGATATTGTTTTTTTAGTTACATTAAACTGTCTTTCAACTCGTTAACGCTGTTAAAATTCATATGTACACAACACATTTTTGTTTAATCTCTCATTTTTGTTTAATCTCTCTCTCTCTCTCTCCTCTCTCTCTCTCTCTCTCTCTCTCTCTCTCTCTCTCTCTCTCTCTCTCTCTCTCAGAAAAAATTAATAGACGTCTCTAACACTAACAGTGAAGAAGAACAAGAGAGAGAGAGAGAGAGAGAGAGAGAGAGAGAGAGAGAGAGAGAGAGAGAGAGAGAGAGAGAGAGTATTTATTTAAAGAACATGTTAACACCATGTCTACCTTCTCGCCGATCGTCCGTCTCCTGGCGTAGCAAATCCTACACCTGCGTTGGCCTGTCTCTAAGGTAAAGTGGCAATAAAACAAATTTTTTATTTATTATTTCTATATAATTATCTTTTTTACATGCTTCTTTCATATTATGCAGTTATGTTATTGTTAGCTGTAATTATGTGTAGCCATTTATTAAGGATTTATTATGGGTTTTTAGGCTGAGTAACGAATTAAATGAATTACAATGTATTCTTATGGGAAAATTCGTTTCTACATCCGATCATTTTCAATATTAAACTTACCCGATAATCATGTAGCTGTCAACTCCGTTGCCCGACAGAATTCTATGGAGGGATACGCCAGCTATCACAATACTAGAAGGGGGTGTACTTACCAGCGCCACCTGTGGCCAGGTACTCAAGTACTTGTTGTTGACACCTCCTCAATTATTCCTCTGTCGTGCTTCCGGCTAGACGTTCTGGGATACGCTTATGGTCTTCGAGTTTATTCACGGATATTTGGTGAAGTATTCTCTCAGATTAACGGCTGTCGCTTTACTGGAAACCTTCTTATATTAGCTAGATAGCTTTTATATAGTACTGATATAACGGTTAACGATTTTTGCTTGTTTTTGGATCCCCCTTTGGCTAACTCTTTGGATTACAAGATGTCTGACATTTCGCAAGCCCCCTCCCATAGACGATGTAGGTCTTGCAATAGGCGTATTCCGAAGGCCTCGGTAGATCCTCACACCGCTTGTTCTGACTGTAGGGACAGGCCCTGTCAGTTAGAAAATCGATGTGAGGAATGCGCCGGACTTTCGGAATTGGAATTTGTCCGTCTTTTAAAATATTCAACTAAGTTAGAGAGAGGTAGAGTTAGGAGGAGTTCTTCTCACTCTTCTATGTTTTCCTCACCTCATGATCCCCTACCTTTTCCTACCCCTGTAGTGGCTACCCCCGAACCTACTGTGTGCCCTCCGCCTGATATGTCAGTTGTTTTGCGTGCTATTCAGGCTTTAGGCGATAAAGTAGAATCAGTGGTAAGTGACCATAAGTCTCTGATGGCCGAAGTTAAAGAACTGAAGGTCAAGAGTGCAGTGGGTGGAGTTAGTGCCAGTGCTGTGACGAGTGCTAGTGTCGGTGCAGTGCCAAGTGCTAGTGTTAGTGCCAGTGTGGTGCGTGAGGATTTTTCTGTGCGAGCCAGTCGTCCTCCCAGTCCGGGACCTCTTGCAAGCTCCCATGCCCAGGGGAGAAGCAATGTCGAAGGGCATAAGGGTTCGGCAGGCCTTGTTAGGCGCACAGAACTATCCTCGGTGGTTGCGGGCGTGTCTTCCAAAGACCGTCACTCCCACCTGCAGACGATTGAGCCCGTCTTATTCTCGTCCGCTGATCAACTGTCAGGGAAGAAACGTTGGTCTCAGGTCTCGAGACCGCTTAAACGTAGAGTCCAGTCCGCGAGTGCTCAGCCAGGTTGCAGTCATTGGCTCAGCTCTGACTCGCCTCAGTCATCTGTCGACTGTACTCCGCCCAAGAGGAGTAAGGTTCTGCCACAACAGAGCTCGACTGTTAAGGCTTTACCTCAGTCTACTATCGTTTCTGCCGATCCCAAGTGGACCCTGCTTCAGTCCATGCAAGCACAGCTTTCGGACTTGATGCGTGAGTGTCGGGCTGAGAGTGTTGCACCTCCGCCTCCGCCTACACTCCCTCCGCCTGTTCTTGCTCCGCCTGTGCTCGCCCCGCCTGCGCTCGCTCCGCCTGGTCGCAGCACCATCTGCCAGGCGTACGATGTTGAACCACTTTCTGAGTTCGCTGTTCCCAGTGGTGTTCAGCCTCAGCCTTCTTTAAGGCAACCTTTACTTTGGGATCAGGAGGGTTATTCCACTCTTCCTCCGCCTCCCCTTGCTGCTCCACCAGTGGTGCAACTCTCGGTTGGGGTACAACAACCTCTCCCTTCCTTGAGTCAGTCTGCTCAGCCATCGCTGCAGCGAGCTCAACCCTCCTCAAGGCAAGCTCCTCTACACCCTGGACTTGCGCCTCAGGAGCCTCAGCTTGCGAGAACTTTACCTTGTTCTGCGCAACCTCAACCTCATCATGCTCCGCTCATCTCACAGGAACAGGAACGGGCTACTCCGCCTCCGTCCTCCGCTCAGCAAGCGCAATCCTTGGGTTCAACCTCTCTTGCTAGGAGTCAACCTCCTTCACCCATGCGCCTTCCTTCTGCTTCGTCTGTTGTTCAGCCTTTGCAGTCTGAGCCTCAGGTTTTCCCTCAACAGTTACTGGAAGAGGAAACCACTGTTATTGTTCCTACCCGTTCTGACTCTGCGGTTCAGCATTCTTGTCCGATCTCTTCGCTACACTCTGGTGATGAGGTGTCGGATGATGAGGAGGCACACCTTGATCCCTCATCAGACGTGGACGAATCCAAGCTTTCTCCACAGTCTATTGATTTTCGTAAGGTCTTGGCTCTACTCAGGGAGATTTACCCAGACCACTTTGTCTCTGCTATTCCCCGCTCTCCACCATCTGAGTTTTCGCTGGGCGTACAACAAGCTAAGTCCTCCTATACTAAGCTTGTCCTAGCTAGATCCTCTAAGAGGGCTTTAAGGATCTTAGGGGAGTGGCTGCAGTCTAAACAACACCTTGGCAAGACTTCCTTCATGTTCCCTCCAACGAAGCTCACTTCGAAAGCGAGCGTTTGGTATGCCACAGGGGAAGCACCAGGCTTGGGAGTACCTGCCTCTGCCCAGGCTGACTTCTCAAGTCTGGTGGACTCGCCTCGGAGAACTGCTATGAGACGCTCGAAGGTTTGTTGGACCTTCTCAGACCTGGATCACTTACTGAAAGGGATGTTCAGAGCATTTGAAATGTTCAACTTTCTCGACTGGTGCCTGGGGGCCCTCAGCAAGAAAACCTCTCCTGCGGACAAAGATTCTGCCATGCTATTAATGTCCTGCATGGATAAGGCCATCAGAGATGGATCGGGTGAGCTAGCGTCGTTGTTTGTATCAGGGGTGTTGAAGAAAAGGGAACAACTGTGTACCTTCCTTTCCGCCAGCATTACACCTTGCCAACGGTCACAACTCCTTTTTGCTCCGCTCTCGAAGTTCCTCTTTCCCGAAGAGCTAGTTAAGGACTTGTCTGCTGCCCTGATACAAAAGGATACGCACGATCTTGTAGCCTCATCGGCTCGTAAGTCTAAGGTTGCCACCTCAGTCCCCAAGACTTATCGCTCCCCAGTGGCTGATACCCCGGCTACGAGGTTCATACCGCCCTTTCGTGGTAGAGCCCCCAGCCGAGGAAGCTCCCGTCCAGACTCTCACAGGAGCAAGTCTAGGAAAGGATCCAGGACATCTAAGGGAAAGAACTGACTCTCCGTTTCTCCAGACAACAGTAGGAGCCAGACTCAAGATCTTCTGGCGAGCCTGGGAGAAGAGAGGTGCAGACGCACAGTCTGTCAGTTGGCTGAGGAACGGTTACAGGATTCCATTCTGCCTCAAACCACCTCTGACCACATCGCCCATCAACCTCTCTCCCAACTACAAAGAAGAGGACAAGAGGCTAGCATTGCAACAGGAGGTGTCGCTACTTGTGCAGAAGAAGGCAGTGGTTATAGTCCGGGACCATCAATCCCCGGGCTTCTACAACCGTCTCTTTCTTGTGGCCAAGAAGACAGGAGGTTGGAGACCGGTGCTGGACGTCAGCTCTCTCAACGAGTATGTCACCAAGCAGACGTTCACGATGGAGACGACCAAGTCGGTCTTAGCAGCGGTCAGACAGGAGGACTGGATGGTCTCGTTGGACTTGAAAGATGCATACTTTCACGTTCCCATTCATCCAGACTCCCAACCTTTCCTAAGATTCGTTTTCGGAAAGGTTGTCTATCAGTTCCAAGCCCTGTGTTTTGGCCTAAGCACAGCTCCTATGGTCTTTACTCATCTGATGAGGAATGTAGCGAAATTCCTACACTTGTCGAACATCAGAGCCTCCCTCTACCTAGACGACTGGCTGTTGAGAGCCTCCACGAGTCGTCGTTGTCTGGAGAACCTCAATTGGACTTTAGACTTAATCAGAGACCTAGGTCTATTAGTCAATATAGAGAAATCTCAACTCATTCCCTCCCAATCCATTGTGTACCTGGGAATGGAGATTCGGAGTCAGGATTTTCGGGCTTTTCCATCGGCCCCCAGGATAAGCCAAGCCCTAGAGTGCATCATGAGCATGCTGAAGAGGAGCAATTGCTCAGTGAGACAGTGGATGAGTCTCACAGGGACCCTCTCATCACTGGCCCTGTTTGTCGAGCTAGGAAGACTCCACCTCCGCCCTCTTCAATTCCATCTTGCAGCTCATTGGGACAAGGGCTCGACTCTAGAAGCAGTCTCTATCCCTATCAACCAAGAGATGAAGACCACTCTCCTGTGGTGGAAGCACAATCTCCTTCTCAAGGAGGGTCTATCATTGGCCATCCAGACCCCCAATCTTCATCTCTTCTCAGATGCATCGGACTCGGGCTGGGGTGCGACCTTGGACGGACGGGAATGCTCGGGAGTATGGAACGAGGAACAAGGATTACTCCACATCAACTGCAAGGAACTGCTAGCAGTTCATCTAGCCCTGTTGAACTTCAAGTCCCTCCTGCTAGGCAAAGTGGTGGAGGTGAATTCAGACAACACCACAGCCTTGGCTTACATCTCCAAGCAAGGAGGGACCCATTCGAGGAGCCTTTACGAGATCGCAAGGGACCTCCTCATTTGGTCAAGAGGTCTAAACCTCACTCTGGTCACGAGGTTCATCCAGGGCGATATGAATGTTTCAGCGGATCGCCTAAGCAGAAGGAATCAGGTCATTCCCACGGAATGGACCCTCCACAAGAGTGTGTGCAACAGACTTTGGACCTTGTGGGGTCAACCTACCATAGATCTGTTTGCCACCTCCATAACCAAGAGACTTCCGCTTTATTGTTCCCCTGTTCCAGACCCTGCAGCGGTTCATGTGGATGCTTTTCTTCTGAACTGGTCCCATCTCGACCTGTACGCATTCCCTCCGTTCAAGATAATAAACAAAGTTCTGCAGAAATTCGTCTCGCACGAAGGGACACGGCTGACGCTGGTTGCTCCCCTTTGGCCTGCAAGAGAATGGTTCACAGAGGTACTTCAATGGCTAGTCGACTTCCCCAGGACTCTACCTCTAAGAGTGGACCTTCTACGTCAACCTCACGTAGACAGGTTGCACCCAAACCTCCACGCTCTTCGGCTGACTGCCTTCAGACTGTCGAAAGATTCGCTAGAGCTAGAGGCTTTTCGAAGGAGGCAGCCAGTGCGATTGCCAGAGCTAGAAGAGTTTCCACTCGTAGAGTCTACCAGTCTAAGTGGGAGGTCTTCCGAAGCTGGTGTAGAGCCAATTCAATATCCTCTACCAATACCTCTGTGATCCAAATAGCTGACTTCCTTCTACATCTTAGGAATGAGAGATCCCTTTCAGCACCTACGATTAAAGGATATAGGAGCATGTTGGCTTCAGTTCTCCGCCACAGAGGTTTGGACCTGTCTTCCAACAAGGACCTTCAAGACATTCTCAAGTCTTTTGAGACGTCTAAAGAACGTCGTCTTTCCACTCCAGGCTGGAATCTAGACGTAGTCTTAAGGTTCCTTATGACATCTAGGTTCGAACCTCTCCAGTCAGCTTCCTTCAAGGACCTTACCCTCAAGACTCTTTTTCTCGTTTGCCTTGCAACAGCTAAGAGAGTCAGTGAGGTTCATGCCTTCAGCAAGAACATTGGTTTCACAACCGAATCTGCAACATGTTCTTTTCAGCTTGGATTCCTAGCAAAGAACGAGCTTCCTTCACGTCCTTGGCCTAGATCGTTCGAAATACCTAGCCTCTCCAACATGGTAGGTAACGAACTAGAGAGAGTTCTTTGCCCTGTCAGAGCTCTCAAATATTATCTGAAGAGGTCTAAACCTATTCGAGGACAGTCAGAAGCCTTATGGTGTGCCATCAAGAAACCCTCGAGACCCATGTCCAAGAATGGGCTTTCGTACTATATAAGGCTTCTGATCAGAGAAGCACATTCTCACTTAAAGGAGGAAGACCTTGCATTGCTGAAGGTAAGGACCCACGAAGTAAGAGCTGTAGCTACTTCGATGGCCTTTAATAAAAACCGTTCTCTGCAGAGCATAATGGATGCAACCTATTGGAGGAGCAAGTCAGTGTTTGCATCATTTTATCTGAAAGATGTCCAGTCTCTTTACGAGAACTGCTACACCCTGGGACCATTCGTAGCAGCGAGTGCAGTAGTAGGTGAGGGCTCAGCCACTACATTCCCTTAATCCCATAACCTTTTTTAACCTTTCTCTTGAATACTTTTATTGTTGTTTTTATGGTTGTTACGGTAGGCTAAGAAGCCTTCCGCATCCTTGGATTTGGCGGGTGGTCTATTCATTCTTGAGAAGCGCCTGGGTTAAAGGTTTGGTAGAGGTCCTTTAGTAGGGGTTGCAACCCCGTGTACTTTGGCACCTTTGGGTTGATTCAGCCTCCAAGAGGAACGCTGCGCTCAGTAAGGAAGACGAACTTTAAATAAAGAGGCAGAGTAACGGTTCTATTCGACTTCCTTACCAGGTACTTATTATTTCATTGTTATTTGAGATAACTGTTATATGAAATATGGGATACTTAGCTATCCTTTAATCTTGTACACTGGTTTTCACCCACCTCCCTGGGTGTGAATCAGCTACATGATTATCGGGTAAGTTTAATATTGAAAAATGTTATTTTTATTAATAAAATAAATTTTTGAATATACTTACCCGATAATCATGATTTAATCGACCCTCCCTTCCTCCCCAGAGAGAACCAGTGGACCGAGGAATAATTGAGGAGGTGTCAACAACAAGTACTTGAGTACCTGGCCACAGGTGGCGCTGGTAAGTACACCCCCTTCTAGTATTGTGATAGCTGGCGTATCCCTCCATAGAATTCTGTCGGGCAACGGAGTTGACAGCTACATGATTATCGGGTAAGTATATTCAAAAATTTATTTTATTAATAAAAATAACATTTTTCTACATCCGAAGTTGGTTGTGGAACGAATTAAATTCGTATGTAGAGGTACCACTGTACAAAGTAAATTTTTTTAAAGCGATTTATGGAGGTTATAAGATTCTCTACAACAATTAAAGTGAAGTAGGTGTGAAACCTTATCCAGGGTTGACATAAAGACATAATATGAATTACCTGTAAGTCCAGCACAAGTATAATAAGTCCTCCTAATTGGTTAAGTTAAGTATTGCAATCTGATAAAACAACACAATTCAAGAAACATCATGTCAAAAATTTTAATATACAATCTGATTAACAAACAATTCAAATAGAAAACTTCAGTAGTATTTTATATTAATTACTTAGATGCGAAAACTTAGTTTGTAACAAGAAAGAATTAAGATATGTCCACAAGCAAAAATTTAACTTACAGAACAAAAACTGAATGCAGAATGCCAATATAAAGCTTAATACTAAGAGAATAGAATTAAGAACCTATCGAAATTAAAAAGGGTAAGTAAAGGATGCAAAAGGCTTTGAATGCAGTACTTTAGTAAGAAAGTCAGAGCAAATAATAAAACCAATCTAATTGGACGTGAAAGCACACAGGGCTACCCCTCACAAGTTTTTTATCTGTCCGAAACTCCAGAATTATCCTGAATGAAGTTTAGAAAATACTTGCTATAGTATTGTAATTACTCATCAAGTACGAACACTTGAAATTTTATTTAACCAAACACGTCTAAGAATATTTTGGAAAATATATGATTTATGAACACTCAAAATTACCCAGGAATGTTTGGGTCCAGGTGGCAACTACCAATGATATGTTTATTGTACAAAAGTTTTTATTGTATAGGCATTCAAAGACCAGAAATGGGACTGCATATTAAAAAAATTCTATTCAAATATTTAACACGGACAAAGGTACAGCATTTTCATAAAATGGACAGTTGCAACCCAACCCAAGTCCTGTAACCTCCACTATAAAGTGAGGTAAATATTATTATGAAAAAGGAATCTGACATCACGTTGAAATAAGTACCACAGGAAATTAGATGATAAATTGTAACAGTGTGAGGGTCAGTCTTGTGCAATTGATGCTTTAGCTGTGAGTCATGGTAGTGATGGAGTATTATTCTCAAACCATTAGCTATAGCAGTATACAGTGGTCTTTTATTTAGGAAGTACAGTTTTTAATATGCATGTACACTTTCATCTACTCATATCGTTTGCTT
The DNA here is from genome assembly GCF_036898095.1 of Palaemon carinicauda. Taxonomy (NCBI): domain Eukaryota; kingdom Metazoa; phylum Arthropoda; class Malacostraca; order Decapoda; family Palaemonidae; genus Palaemon; species Palaemon carinicauda. Next base: position 51,281,561 of record NC_090754.1, read on the forward strand.
TGTAATTTTTTTTTTTTCGCTATAATTTATGTACAATATTTGGATATTCAGGAACTTTACTTCCATTCTTATTTATCCTTGGGTTTTGTCTTTACATATGGGCTTTCTATTCTGTTAAAGTTTGCCTCTCAATTAAGTGGCCTTTTGGCTAATGTTATAAGAATGAACATATTCTTACAATGGGAAGAAGAGTAGATACCAATATTATTCAGTTGTTGAGATTAACTTCTACGAAGGTAATTGTAGAAAATGTTTATTTTTTTCTTTTTTATTGAAAATCTTCATCTTTTTAATAGACCATACTTATGCACTATGGTTACTGTAATTTTCTTTACTAAATATACTTTTCCTACTGCTTCAGATTTCCATGCGGCTGGTTCCCGCAACTACAAACGCAATGGGAATGTATACTTTACGACAATTGCACCTGAGCCGTGCAAAGCTCAAGGCTTCGAGCCGTACATCAGCTTTACTTTCTGGTTTTGCAATGGTAAGTACAGTATATTATATTGTACTGTATCACATTTCATTGTTACTTTATTTTTCATGGTGTTTAATTTGTGTAGCTTTTTGACTAAAGGAAAAAAATAAACAATGTTCTGGAAAACCATAAGAGTATTTTGAGATGTTTTCTGTATTGAGTTTTAAGCATCATAATAAGTTAGGGTGACTAAGTTCTTTGCATGCAAGAAATGAAAGATGATGCTATGAAATTGGCCAGCATCCTGTGGGGAGGCCTATGAATCCAGATAGATTTTCTGGAGATGAATCTCTCTAAAGAGAATATACTATAGACAGAAATACAGCTGAGGTCATTATTTGTCGAATCCCACCAGGGAACCTAAATTACATATGATTTACTCGCCATCTACTTGGATTATAGGTCATTGAACTAACCTGGCTACGTTTTTATGATTATTGTACAATATTCATTGCTTTTTTGGTAGGGGGTTTCTGAATAATAATTTGCAACCTCCTAATGTGTAAGTCTCCTATGAAAGTACTGTAGTTCGAGGTAAGTTCCTGTGTTGGAACAAATCACAAATTATTAGTAATTTGTATTTTTCCTAACATACTTACCGAGAACTACTATCGGGTTATGGCCCTCCCTTCCTTCCCTGAGTGCCTCACTGACCTTTGGTATTTTTACTCTCATAGAACTTACTGAAGGTCGCGACCCAAGCTCACATGTGGCCTGCCTCGGCATTGCCCTCAGGGCACGTATCCTTCCGCCTAGGCCTACCATTACAGAAAACGGGAGTAGGTTAAACTACACAAAACTCTGGTCGTAGAACTCGGTAGACTAGAACTGAAACTTGAACATGAACAGCTAGGATGGACGAAACCATAGAGGATAGGTGGAGTTCATAGGCAGAAAGCCATGCAGCTGAGACATGAATATCATATGCCATAACCAGTGTGCTGTGTAAGGTGCACTGAAAGTGGTACCCCAGTACTTTTCAACAAAGAATATTTAATTGACATGAATTTTTCTCAAGATTTAAGAGAAAGGTACTTCATGCTGCAGTTAGGTAGCTCTTCGATACAAAATTGGGCATCCAGAGCATTTAAAAGGAGCTTCTTTAGGAGTTGCATTATCAACTCTTATGTGTGTTCATTATATGATCATTGAGCTTTTCGAAGATCAAATAGATTGAACCCAAGATTTGAAGAGTGCACCTATTCAAACTCTACTGAATAATCTTTTGATTTGTAATTGAGTAAACTGGATTTTTTTCAAACGGTGAAAACTATGAAGTTTAGGTCATTCCCAATGTACAATTTTTTGAAATTGTATATTGAATTTCAGCTATGTTAATGAAATTTTGTTTTGTAAGTGAGGCAACTGTAGAATCATATCTTCAGGAGACCAACTGAAGTTAGCACAAATCTCCCAAAGGGCTTGCATTATAAAAGGGTTTCATACGTATATGCAAATCTTTCATCTTCTAAGATATGTATATTTCTTCAGCAGAGCTGGAAAGGCCATTGAATAGTTAACAAGGTAGTTGGTTAACAACGGCTGGCTCAAGGGGGAAATCCCTCCTATCGCTGAAAAGCCTCTTATATCTTAGGCTGTAATGGGTAGAGATGTCCCATTGCGCTACTCTTTTGACGGTTGAATCTTTTCTTACATTTATGTGTTATAAGTATTAGTTTTTATTTCTTTGTTTTTGTAAGCTCTCTCACTTTTAAGTGGAAATGCACAAAGTCAAATGTAGTGAAGGGAATTTTCTTCTTGTGAGGATACAAACCTTTAAAATACCATGCGTTTATCATTTCGTTATTAGAAGAGAGAAAATAACACTGCTTATAGTCACCCCTTCACAAAGGCATACAACACATGGGGTGTCAAAGGTATCTGTACTCATAGGAACAAAATTTACTTAACTACTTGCTTACCTTCCGGTGTGCCTCTGCTTAAAAGCAAGAGCGCTCACAAAAACAGAAAGAAGCCAAACGTATCACAAATGAATGTAAGAAAAGATCCAACTGTCAAGAAAGCAACGTTATGATACCTCTATCAGTTACGGCCAAAGACGAAGGTGACTATTCTGTAACAGGCGAATGGGCGGGGCTTCCCCCTTGCACCACCTGCCATGAGCTAATTTCATGTTAAGGATTTTATGGCTATTCAAGTGCCACTAAAGAAATATCCATATTTTAAAGGACAAAAGGTTTGTATAGTCATAGGAATAAACATATTGATTTTCTTCAGATGTGAGGTACAAACAAACATGAAAGAAAAATAGAAATGCAGAATTATGCCATGAGAAGCATGATTAACACAACATTAACTGTTTTGAGCTGATGAAATAATTAAGTGGAAATATGATGAAGGAGACGATCAAAAGAATAAAACCATAGAACTGAAAAATAAAGTAAAAAAAAAAGTATAGCATAAAGAAAAATTTCTAGTAGGAATAGCATCAAAAGATATTCAGTCAGTTGAAACTACTGAAAGATGGAATTTATAAGGCACTATGGGAGATCTTTAGTGTGATATTTGGAATGGGAATGACATAAATAGAGACATGGTTTTAGAATGCAAAATAAATGGCAGTTGAAAAGAAGAAACACCATTTAATCTCTGACTCTAGGTAGGACATTTCAAGGAATAGATTTAGAATCTTAACCCAGTATGAATGGAAATGAGGTAATATTTAGGATACAGTGTTGAAGTGGCCGAAGAAATATGGAAAAGATGCACAAGAGACAAAGCTATAAAATTTAGGGAAAGTTGAGAGAAAATTGATTTAGTTATGCAATATCATAAAATTTTATCAGTAAATGGTTTTGTTCAATATTTTACCATTCTCTAAGGTTTCCAATATTCTATTATATGACTGTGCTAAAAAAAATAGATGTTGTATTCTCTAGGGCCTGCCACGGCCCTCCCCTTTGATGAAGGGATTATCTAAATGGAAGACAGCCTGTGAATAGTGGTTTTCATGCGCCCTTGTTAAATACACGACACCAACAAGGTGATCGCGCGAGGGTAGTAACCTCTGCATTCCATGCTTTTATCTTTCTCTAGTATATTTGGAAGATTTATTTTAGAAAAGTGTAAAGAAGGACCCTTTTCACTGGGCGTCACAGGTCTCTCCCCAGAAATAGATTTTTCCTTCGTCAAAATCCCTTTTTTTTGTTCTCTTCCCAATATTTTATTTTTTTTACATTTCAGGTAGCCATGGTTGAAGTACAATTAACACCCCACTGTCATTGTGACCCAAGTTCATCCAGCTGCCCTGAGGATAATACTAACTGTAGCAATGTTCCAGAGGGCCTGTTGATAGCATTCAGTGTATGCACAACATTACTTGTTGCTGTTCATTTATTGGCATTGATGATTTCTACTTGTGTACTACCACATGTTGAAGCCGTTTCTAACATGACACATGTTGACTCTGTCACCGGTTTGCATTCATCAAATGCAAATATTATATCTGACTCGCCACATCTAACCATGCACAGGTAATGTACTTCTGTTGTATTTCACAAGGGTTTTACTCTACAAAATATGAAATATTGTAATATGATTGCTGCAAAGGTTACACATATACTTTATTAGTCAAAGTAGTATGGAAAACATTTTCAACTTATAATTTAACTGCTACTTATTGAAGGCATCATTACTAGAAATGTAGGGACTATGGTCTTCATTTAAAATTTTAGTGTATGATTAATATTGGTACAGTAGAAATTGTATTAATGTATGGAATTATATGGTAGTTACTTTGCTGGCTATCATTTCACAATTTAACAATACAGTGTAGTATGAAGTTAATTCTTTGGCCAAATGTTTCAAGTTGTGCACTAGTGAATTCTAAGGATTTCAAGACAATCACTTAAAAGTTCAGTAATTTATTCCATGTTATGAGGTGCTAAGAATACTCTTAAAATACAGTAAAGTACATATGAAATATAAATACTGTACAGGTACTGTATAGTAATATCTCACCATAAGTTACTGTTTTTTATATACGAGGAAATCCGGATGTGAGTATATAAATTTGAATGGTGGTGCAAATACATATTGCAGTCTGTAAAAATAATTTCTTCTGTATGGGCCTTTTTTGTTGTATAAGTACTACTGCACTAATAAGACTAGAATAAAAGCAGTCCTGTGGTGCCCATATGCCCCCCATTGAAACACAGACCACTTCATACATTTGGTGGAATAACACACTATACTAAATTTTTTTTAGGCAGATTAGCACCGACTTGCAGGGGTGCCCTTTTAGCTCGGAAAAGTTTCCTAATAGCTGATTGGTCGGAAGTTTTTTGTCCGAATAGCATCAACATTTTCAAATAATTACCAAGTAATGTGATTCAAAACTTATTTACTAACCTAGATTTCTCCCTCATATATATATATATATGTATACATACATACATACATACATACATACATACATACATACATACAGTAGGCCCCCATCATACGACATTAATCCGTTCCGGAGTTGGTATCGTATGGTGAAAATGTCGTATGGCGGGCAATAGAATAGCTAATGCGTGCAAAACCCCAGGTAAAAACATTGAAAATTAGTACGTAACAAAATAGTATAGTAAGCACTGTACTAGAGTATACTTATATATAATATACATGTACTGTACAGTATATAATTAAGTAACATTACAGGATAAAAAAAATTATATACTGTACTGTAAAGGAAAAATTAAATTTTATTTACCTTTGGAGTGACATGACTTGAGCTGGTAGTGGGTGGAGGCAGAGGGGGGGGAGGAGACGGTAGATATAAAAACGTATCTATGCTAATTATGTTATGTACACTATAATAATAAATTTTTTCTTACTATTAAACACTTAAAATTAAAAATGCTTTTTTTTATTATTTTTGTTTGTTCCGTAACTGAAATACAAACCACGCTATTTAATATGGGTATTACTTTCGGCGTAGCTGAAATGACGAGCCATTAGAATTTTAACGAGGGTTTACTAGTTAGCGAGGGGGTAGGGAGGGGTAGCTTGCTACCCCTCCCCCCCTCACACACCTGTGAATACTTCACTTTGCTTTTGGCTCGGGTGACGATCAGACGTGTCTGCTCCCACCCTCGCTTATTGACAGCCTTTGTTCTGGTTTTTGCTTTTTCTTTTCTGTGTTTGGAAGTTGACCTCTATCATGCGGAAGTGTCCCGGCTTATCTGACTGCCCTTGTAGTACTTATGTCGGCGGTCGACACGGACCCTCACACCTTGTGTCCTATTTGTAGGGGTCAACGGTGTAACAGAAATAAAGTGTGTGGTGAGTGTAGGGAGTGGTCTACCTCCCCAGTGGGAGAGGTTTTCACGGTGCTGGAAGAAGAAGTCTAAACGGGATATTTTTCCTACAGGGGTTTCCTTGAAGAGAAAAAATCCCAAGGACTCTTCTTCCGTAGCCCAAACCTCCTCCGAAGCTCCCACTCGAGCGGTCTCTTCCGAGAGGCTGTCGAGTGGTAGTGTAGGCCGTACTTGTGTTCGCCAACCTCGGGGTGCGGGAGAGGGCGTTGCCTCCCATAGCAAGGCAGCTCCTCCTCCTCCCCCGGGCGAGGTTATTTCTGCTAATGTTTCTAATGATGATTTATTGCAGCTTTGGGCTTCCTTGGGGCTTCTGGGTTCACCCTCCAAGGAAGCCCTGTTTGAAATAATCAGGTTGGGGGCTGCTGTCAAACAGTCGCCGGCGGTGGCAGAGGTTGACCCTCTGTCTATCGACGACGTTGTTTTGGCAGAGGCTTCCGACAAGTTAGGTCAAACCTCTGCCTTGGGTGCTGATGTTGCTGAAGGCTTAGTTCCCCCCTCCGAACATCCTTTGAGGGAGGAGCTAAGTCCAACGGTCTCTCCTGTAGGTGATTCTCCCACTCGGGGGAGTTCACTAACAGAGACTCTTCTTCGGAAGACTGATGATGGTCTGCCTGCTGCCCCCGGAGGACGTGTCAGACATAAGGCTCGTCTTTCTCTTCACCGTAGAGGCCTTCCTTCTCCCCACAAGGGAGTTAGGAGGCGCCTCTTTGGTTCTTCACCTTCGCAGTCCCCCGCAGAGGATTCTTCTCGCCGTGCACCGACCGTTGCAGCTGCATCCCTGGACCTCTCTGCTGATCATTCGCGATCTCCTCCGCCTGCCAGACCCGCTGACCTACCGCCTCCGTTCCTGGCTGCTGACGCGCTGTGGGCGCCCACGCACCCCGTTATCCAACGGGCACCGGTCCCTTCGGGGCAAAAGGGGCTTTCTCACATTGTGAGTAAGTCCCTTAAGTGCCAGGTATCCCCTGTGCACCCACGTTCTCTGCGCACGCAAGCGTTCTCTTGCTGTTCCTGAGACTACTATCCAGAAACATCCTGTGCCAGGGACAACGCGCCAGCGATCTCCTGCTGCAGAGTCTACGCTATTGATCTCCTGCGCGCCAGCGATCTTCTCCTCACCAGCGCACAACTGCGCGCCCTGATCCTGATACACGCCACGCGCGCCCACGATCTCCAGCTCGCCAGCGCTCTTCACTTGCGCGCCATCGTTCGCCTGCGCGCCCACGATCTCCGGATCTGGGCGCAGGAGGGAAGACACTACTTTCGCCTTCTCGTCAGCGATCTCCTGCGCGCCCTCGGACCTCGCCCATTCGTCAGCCCTTGCTGTGCGCTCTTCTAGAGGTCTCCGAGATCCTGTGCGCCCAAGCACCCACGAGCAGTCACCTTCGCGCGCAACTACGGTTGGTGTTCCTACTGCGCACCCTCTGCCTTCGCCAGATCGCGCACCTGCGCGCCATCGCTCGCTAGCACGCCCACTCGCCTGCTCGCCATAGATCGCCTGCGCGCAGTCGCTCACCTGCGCGCCATCGCTCGCCTGTGCGCCATCGCTCGCCTGTGCGCCATCGCTCCCCTGTGCGCCATCGCTCGCCTGTGCGCCATCGCTCTCCTGTTCGTCAGCGCTCGCCCGCGCGCCCTCGCCCGTACGCCCACGGGCGCCCTCGCCCGCGCCTTCATCTCCGCGCGTGCCGCGAACCAGGGCATATTCCATCGCGCGAACCCCAGCACGATTTCCATAGGGATTCACAGCGCGAGCCCCTGCGCGAGGCTTCAGGAACGAGAGCATCCAGGTCGTCTTCTACACACACACACACACACACACACACACACCCGATCCCCTTCCCTCCAGAGGGAGTCTCTGACACAGCATCTGTCAGCAAGCAGCCATGGTTTGGGTCCCTTATCAGAGCTGTCGTTCAGGCTGTCAAGCCTGCCTTCTCTGAGTTGGGCCTCAAATCAAGGGCAGCTCCGACCTCACTGAAGCGGAAGAGAGGAGTAGAAGTCATGGTGACTTCTCCCAGGATCAAGCTGGTTCCTAGGAAATCCTTGAGGAAGGCTCCCTCCCCCCCTCAGACTTTCTCTCCATCTCCTTTGGACGAGGATTTTCCGTCCTCAGGGGAGTCTACCGAGGCGAGACGTTCTCCCATCGCACCATCTCGTCGTTGATTGAGGTCCTTCTACTGGCAAGGACAGTCATGTCTTTAGAAGACTTACTTGCTTTAATGGCTTCCTTGTTCTTGATAATTGTACCAATCTTAGACTGTTTACGGCCATACATACTAGCGAGGGTAACGATGCGCATGCCTTCTTCGTATTTCTTTATTATCTCCAGCTTCGTTTCCATAGTAATCATCTTCTTGCTTCTCCCTTTAACATCACTAGCAATCTTGGGACCCATGGCTAACGAATTAAAGTTATAATTAAGCACTAAAATGCACAAAAAATACGGTATCGCAAGCACTCACACGAGATCAAGTCTTTACGAAACGCACTTGAGATTCTGAACTGAGCGAGCGTATAACAGAGAGAGAGAGGCAGCATCTCTCTTAGGCATTGTGGGAGGGATTTCGGCCAATAGCGTATCGGCATCTTAGTGACGCCGTAACGCCGACCAATAGCAGACCAGCTTCTTAGTAACGTATGCAGTGACGTACGAGGGTGGTGGTGGTAGGCTAGTGACTCGCACAGTCGTACGCGTAAAAACCGCCAAGTTTGAGTTTTGGAATTCGATGCCGTAAGGTGTGGAAAAATGTCGTAACGAGGGGACGAAAAAACATCGTATTCCATACCGTAACGTGAAAAAAACGTAAGCTGGGGACGCCGTACCCCGGGGGTCTATATGTTTTGTCAATAAATAATGTTAAGGAATAAAGAGATTATAAAGTATTGTGATGGTAAGTCTAAATTTAATGACATCACTCACTGAAGTCAACGACAGGAGCTTGTTTTTGGATGCAGGCTTCATGATTTTGTAAATTTTCACACATTTTAACACAAATTAGTATAAATTACACTAAAAATAAGAAAAATATGTTGTTATAAACTTTCTTTGAATATCAGATTCTACTAAAAACATGGAATTAGTAACATGGACTATTGGTGAATATTGCGGGAGGTGAAAGGAACAGCCTGCTCCTATGTCAGCCCTACTTTCAAGAGGTGCAGTACCAACGATCTGTGAAGACTGGAAATTCATGTTTGGAGTCTCCCAGCATCTCCTCAAAGTGATTGAGTGAATGGCATTTTGCAAGGCACTGCATAAGATGTCTGAGTGCCTGCGACAGTCCTCTGCAGCTGTCTACCAGGAATTGTAGGTCAGCCTTGCAATTGGGGTCTTTAGAAGGGATATTTCCTCGTCTTCCTTCGATGAAAGTTTCTCCTCTCAGTCACTGCAGCTGTCTACCAGGAATTGTAGGTCAGCCTTGCAATTGGGGTCTTTAGAAGGGATATTTCCTCGTCTTCCTTCGATGAAAGAAGCTCCTCTCAGTTGCTGCTGTCGAAGGCTACTGCTCAGCCTTGAGCATGGTCTTTCAACTGAAATGTATAGACCTCTCCACTTCCTGGTAGTTGTTTATGCTCGTATCGAGCAGTCTTGCCCACCATGGAATCTCAGGTCCCCGGAGTGGGACATGACCATTGTTCTCGATGCTCTTAACGCATACCTATTCTAGCCTATGAGTAGGTTGTCAGTCAGGGTTCTGACTCTCAAAGCTGTCTCTTGCTGCCTTAGCATTGGCAAAATCAGTAGGTGACTTTCATAGTCTTTTTTCCTTAGTTTCTCAGAATCATAGGGGAAATGTTTCTCTTAATTTTGCTCTTGAAGTATTGAGAGGCAATTTAAGAGAAGGTGCTTTTTGTGTACTTGAAGAAGACCCAACACCTCAGACCTGAGTGTCGGCAACTCTTCCTTAGCACTGATAGGAACAAGAAAGAGGTGTCAAAAAACACAATCTCTATCTGTAAAGCATACACCTTGACCACTGGGAGGATCAAGGTACCAGTTAGGACTGGAGCTATTGAATTGAGGGTTATAGGCTGCATCTTTACCTTCAAGAGGAATTTTGCAGTCGGCCAGGTGTTGAAGACTTTGGTGTACATACACCAGACCACCTTCACAGCCTTGACACCTTTGTGCTTGGTGGTGTGGTGGCTGCTCAAGTACTTAGGTAGCAAGGTCCGCTCCCATGTGTGACATGAAGTATATTAGCTATGGTTACCTATAGATGTAAGTCTAAAATGAAGGTAGAATGACTGACTTCTTCATTTTTTCTGCTCCTTTCTTGGTGATGTAGCAGAAAAAGCATTACTTGCTGGATCTAACTTGATGCTGGTAAGCTTCACTTGTGAGCCCCATCCTTTAGAATTAGAGAAGTATCTCCTCCATCCTCCCTAGACTAGGGGGAAGATGGTGGAATACTGTATATACCTGCCATTTAATCATATATGCCAGGTACAGTATATTATTCCGGACAGCTATCCTCTTCGGAGGAAGGGATAGTGTATCCCCTTTGACCACGTACCAATCTTCTGGGACAGTCCAGGCCCTATCAGCTTATTCTTCCCTGTGATAGACAAATAGGAGAATGGTGAGGTCATATCCTTTGCTCCCGTACGTGACCAGGCAGATTGACACTTCCACAGAAGAAAAGGAACCTACCAGTAATGGTTCTAGGGGGACTTACAACTCACCCGACAGTGAGTCTCCCTATTTTTAAAGGATGAAAGATTTGTATATGTGTAGGAACAAATAATAAATTTTAAAGTAATTTGCTTTTTTCTAACTACAGTATACAAACCTTAATCCTTTAAAGTTAAACTTCACCTCAACTACCGTTCTCACTCTAGGCCAAAAGGGAAGAGCCTTCAACAGTGAGAGTGTCGGGGCTCACCACCTATCGTTAGAAAATTCAATGGCCATTTCAGCTCTGCTGAAGACATGTTCTTTATTTTAAAGGACTCAGGTTTGTATAGCTAGAAAAAATTATAATAACTTAAAATTTGTTACTTAAAAAATTTGTTTCGTAAAAAAAAAACATCATAATATTTTCTTTTTCCACAGATATATTGAAGCTGCATGGAGCTTTTCAACTGTCTTTGGAATTTTGCTCTTCTTGGTGGAAATTGGCTTGTTGTCTTGGGTCAAATTTCTTGACTACTCGAAAAATGCTGCGATTGGGTCAACCATACTCCTTGTTCCTATAGTTATTCTTTTTACCCTCTTTGCTTTTCATTTCTATTGGAAGCTAGTAGCCCATAAAGTAGAAAATGCAGGGAAGGACTTGAAAGATATTGAGGAGCAGTTACGAGCACTTCAACAACAATCAAATGACAGTCAGCATAGCGGGGACCGCCGTTCTTCCGTACAAGTTGTGTGATTTTTCAATATTTTATGTAAGTGTAGTTTAGATACAGAATTAGAGAGCATTTAAATTATTTTTGTAAGTATGACTGATGATGAGTATCTGATGTTCTAGCCTCATTTATAGTTGTCTTAAAGCCCTGATCTCCATGAAACTCTTGAAATGTACGAGGATAAGAAATCTTCTATACAAGTTGGAAGTTGTACGGCAGATTTTTGTGTTTCACCTCAAATTTCATAAATTATTTTAGAGCATTTCAGGGCAAGGATAATAATAAGATGCCATTACATATGGTTGATTCTTGGGGCATTAGTAGAATGTTTGTGGAATGTTAATATTTTCAAGTGCAATCTCCTTACCTTAATCTATATACATTAATTATTATTTATCTTCATATTACATATTTTAGAGTGGTTACTTATTACACTGTTGATATATCTGGTATATTTAATTTTGTTGGTTTTCATTATGAAGCATTAAATCAACAAGAGGCAAAACCTAAAAAGAAAGTAGGTTGATAGTAGTCTTCAAGTTGATTCTTCGTACTGGAGGTTTATCATTATGCAAACATTTGTTTCATTCACCCCTAAGAAATTAATCTAATTCCACTTATAAATCTTGTTAATCCTCTAGTTTTAGCGTTTATTGACTTTCTTGCAAATTTTAGGATTTTTTCCATACTTTAATTCTCTGGCGATCCCTGTTGTGACAAATCGCTGGTCGACTCGTGACTTTCTTACAGTGAGCAATGACGTTTTGTCAACCTATTTAAGCTGACGTTTCTTACCATTGTCTTACACTGTCTTAGTCAAAGTTCTATTGCTTGAAGGTTCACTCAGACATGCTATTCTATATGTTTCCTCATATCCTTTTCTCACTGGGCTATTTTCCCTGTTGGAGCCCTGGGGCTTATAGCATCCTGCTTTTCCAACTAGGGTGCTAGCTTAGCCAGTAATAATAATAATAATATTAACTTGACAAAGGAATAAGGATTGAAAGAAACAGAAAATTGTATTAGAAATCTGAATAAATTTTCTATATAGAACTTATGGTTACTTGAACGGATGATGACAAATTGCGTCGTTGGATCATCGCAGGATTAATTTTATATCATTGTTAAGTGGGGTGGTTGTTTATTTCATCCATGGTTGAGCCTCATTCCTCCTCAGTTCTTCTATTACTGTTAGTATTTTATGGAAGCTTGTTCTGTTGGCCTTTATGCTTTAAAGTTTTATTGTTAGTCTAGAGAAATAGAATTGAAATACAAATACTAGGTGCAATGTGTACTTTACCCTTTAACTAAGAGTTACTGATCTCTCTCTCTCTCTCTCTCTCTCTCTCTCTCTCTCTCTCTCTCTCTCTCTCTCTCTCTCTCTCTCTCTCTCTCATATATTAATATGAAATTAACCTTATAATTTCTTTCTTGTTATCTTAGTGGGTAATTTATTAAGAGAAGTGGCAATAGACTCCACCCTTCAAGTAGTGAGAACTACCCCTAAAATGAGAAGGTCTTTGAGTTAAGCACCACTAACCCCCCCCCCCCCCCACAGAACCTCCTATGCAAAATGAGCACCCTACCACATTATGACCATTAATTTTATATTTCGGCTGCCATAAATTTCCAAAATATCCATATTCATTGTTAGTGTCCATGTCTTTTGCAAAGAATAAAAGTCATACCCCATATTTAGTCACCTTTTCTTGAAAATACTGTAATAGGAAAAATTAAAATAATGTTTTGTGTATTTGCAGTAAAGAAGTATTAATTACAGTATTAGAAAGACATTAAAAGAGTTGAAAAATAAGATAAGATTGTTTGGTTGCATAGGGTTCCATAAGAAGTTAATGTGAATTTTTAAGAGTTGATTTAAATGAGGGAGTTTTTTCAAGTTGCAAGTTTTGGAACAAATTATCAACCTAACATGAAGTAAGACTGAACAGTACAGTACTGTACAATGCTTATCCATGCATATAATATTTTCTTTAAGGAAAGATGATTTATAACAAATGGAATTATCTGTGTATTAAAGGGGAGTGTAGAGTGTCCATTAAGTCATTGATATAGTGAAGTCTTAGGGTAGGGTTGGAAATAAATCCTCAAGGAATACTGCTAGTATTAGGGAAATAACACTTATTCTCTTAAGTATTATAGAAATATGGGAGTGAGAGATACATACATACATATACCAAGGCACTTGCGCCAATTTTGGGGGGTAGCCGACATCAACAAATGAAACAAAAACAAAAGTGGGAGTTTGAGATGAAACTTGAAATTGGTTAACAGAGGGGTCTAGCTTAACTGGGCTGTAAGCCAGGCTCTTGTTAGATACGTAATAAGCATCCAGATCAATGATATAAGCTTCACCAAAGTGTATTGGAGTGAATGCCTGAATGTGAACAATTTAGGAAAGAAGAAATCTGTTTGATCTTGGTGTTTGCTGTACACTAAACTGGTACTTAATGTTTATTGCAACATTTGTTCACCCCTCTTCCCTCTGTATTGTATTTTGTCTTGTGCATTTCATCCATTTCTTTTGTTCTGTTCTTATTTAGCAGTTTATCATCCTCATATTGTTTTATTGTGACTCGTTGATGTGAGTTCCTAAGACTGGAGTGAAAAAGTAATAAGGGAAAAGATTAGTGGTTGATTTTCTTGGGAACAGTCGTTTCAAGTAAGCAGTTTCAAGAAAAAATGGGAAGATGTCTGTAGTCTTATAGGCTTTCCATTTTCATAAATTTTTGCAGTTTACAAAGGTACAAATAGCTGAATAGTTCTCATTGATATATAAATTGATGGTAGAATTCCATTATTGCTGCCTCTGCGAAAAAATATGAATTGGTTAACAAGTCAGGCATTCATTATCATATTTTTATTGTGTGTGTGTGTGTGTCACAGTTTCATGAAACTGGAAATGATTTGTAGCTACCTTGATTACCAAAAACTTCCATTTCTTACCCATTATTATAATTATTTACAGTTCTTTAATGGTTCAGCATATACTCATGACATTTAAAATTTTGTTTTGTTAATGAATATACAATAAATGTATATTACACGATAGGTACATAGTGTATGATTTTGTAGTGAGCATATGCATTATATTATTATCCATTCATACATTTTAATTTTTTATCCTGTTGAAGTTATTTATGTTGGTCAGTATCAATAGTAATGTGTTCGAGTAATTGTAATTAAAAATGACTTTGGTTACAGTTGAATAGGATAGGTTACCAAGATGCCATTATAATTGTATGATTAATCAACCTAATAATAATATTTTTTAGACTTATAAAAGTCCAAATTAATCTCCTATATGTCTTTAATATGATAATTTTACAAGAATTAACTTAGAGAACATACACCTGTTGATGTTAATCCTTATTGATCCTGTATAACCTCAAAATGAAAGTTTGATATTTTACTAATTTTATTTAATTTCATGGAAGATATAGAGACGATTCTTGGAGATTTTCAAACTAATAGTTTGTCCCGAATTGATAAATGACCAGTACCAGTTTGGTAAATGATAGAAATGGGATTATGTTCTGAATAAGGTGGAATGATGGTTTCATCGAGCTTTAGTGTTCATAGTGTGTGTGCATGTGAGTTTTCTTAATTGGATCGAATGGTGGGTATTGCTCCTCAAAACCAGTGATCATCATACTAGGCCCTTTGGTGCTGAAACCCAAACCAGTTCTATGAAGGCTAGAAGTTTGTTTTGGCATTCTTTTAACCCTTTTACCCCCAGGCTATTTGGAAATTTCCAACCCTTAACCCCCAGGGGGTTATTTTTTTCCCAGCACATTTTGCAGTATATTTTTTTTTTTTAAATTGCTCTAACAGCCTTAATTTTTGTCATAGAGAGGTCAGGTTGGTCTCATTCTCTTGGAAAATGCCTGAATTTTCTCAAAAAATTATCAAATATATGAAAAACAAAATTTTTATAGCATTTTTTTGCAAGGACGTACCGGTACGTCCATGGAGGTATAGGGATGACTTTTGTGAAACGTACCAGTACGTCCTTTGGGGGTAAAAGGGTTAATGGGAGTCACCACCTGTAGTGGCCATACGAGTCAGGTCAGCTAAAGAGTGGGGTTACTGTATCTTCTACCTGGGCATAGTCTTCCATTCATCTTATGTGTACAACTTTGCTTCTCCTTTTGGAAGATAACTTAGCCTTTGACCAAATATCCTTTAATAAGTAAGCTGGGTTATAGACCTATTGGGAACCCATTCAGTTTGTTCTACGACATATGCTTATGGAAAGAAGTCTCTGGGTTTAAAGTTAAACTATTGCTGGTGTCCCAGTGTCTCTCTGAAGGATTTTTTCTGGGTTTGTCTTTCAATAAGTAAAACGTCTTCCTATGTCAGTATCTTTTGATTATGTGAATGTTAAATCTAAGTGTTTATCACTGAATTGGAAAGTAAGGATTACTGTAGAACACACATTTATTGCAGTATTATCTTTGAATTGGTGTTGGAAGCTGAAATGCATTATGTCATAAAGGAATTTTTAGACATTTTTATTACACCACATGATATATTCATTAAGGAAAAGTTAGCCTTTTCCTTTGTAAGATTAAATAAGAAATAAAATATTGCAGTATTTGCTCAAAAAGAATATTTTGTGCAGAATAGGTGAAATTTTCTGTTGAGGTCATGTAAGCAGTAATTGCATTTCATTATTTTTAATTAAACCATTATAGATTGCTGTGCTTTCATCTAGCTGATCCTAACTGATTCAAAATAAGTGATGTCCAAAACTGTTACTTAATGTTAATTTTAGTTTTATGGAAGCCATTTAAACATTATAGATGCAATCTGAGCAAAGACTTGGGAGTAATTTTAGTCTTCTGAAAGAGTTTTAATTGATATAGATGCTATCTGAGCAAAGATGTGGCAGTAATTTGAGTCTTCTGATGATGATTGTTTACTCAACATTAAGAATTTAATTTCTAATTGTTGGCAACAGCATTGGGATGGTTTGGTTCAAAATAAGATGAGAGAGGTAACGAATGTTATATCCCCCTGGAAGTATAACATAATGTCCCGAAATTGAGAGACTACTCTTTGTCGTCTCCGCATTGGAGAGGTATTGAAAAGCATAATGGTTGGGAAGGTATTGATGTTCCTTTGTTCGTACATACATACATATACTAAGGGCCTTCCCCCAATTTTGGGGGGTAGCCGACATCAAACAAATGAAACAAAAAACGGGACCTCTCCTCTCTACATTCCTCCCAGCCTGACAAGGGGCTCAACAGAGTTTGGCTGTACTGCTAGGGTGCCACAGCCTACCCTCCCCTGGTATCCACCACAGATGAAGCTTTGTTCGTAGTTTTATGAAATTAACATGCCACAATAGAGATTGTTTTGTCGCCAATTTTATAGCTTCAATCTATATTCTTTTTTATTAAGATTTCAAGACTAAGAGTCGTAATTAATATATAATGATTATTTAGGTTGTACTGTATATAGATGACAAAAAGTTGTAGGAATATAGATGTGCAGCAATACAAATGTGAGTAGATTATTTTTAGCAATGAAAAGTCATGCATTATGTTCGCGAAATGCATTGTATGGTGTAGTTAGAAATTCATTAGAATCCAGAAAAGAAAATAATAGGAGCCGTGCTGGTATCCATAGGCTGAATGATAGGGGCAAGTAATGGTGACGTCATATCACCATTGGTAACGAACATTAGGGGGTTATAAGATCGTGGTATATAATTGAATTACCATACAGCATAAGGATTATTATTTTTTTAATCTTATTCATCTAGTTATGATTATTCATCTTATTTTTTTATCAAAATTAAGTTTTTGCTCCATCAGAAATACTTTCTTATAAACAGTTTAACCAGACTGCAAAGTTGCATTTTGTGACTCATAATACCGACCTGAAGAATTTTTCTGTTAATGATGGGAGAAAATTGGAGTCTGCATTTGAATGAATTGGACCAGTAAATTGGAAGAAAATAAAAGGAACAAAAATTTGAGCAAAAATTAATGGAGTTTTTGATGAAGTGACATTTGAGAAAACCTTCCTGGAGGAAAACTTTTTGTAGTTTTATTATTAACCTAATATATCATCACCTTGAGTCTGGTCGTACACAGTAACATTTGTTTTACCCCCACTAGTGCATATAAAATGTGGGCGTATGCCTAGCCTATTCTTAGGCTATACCCACATTTTAGCTTGTCGATTCCACACACAAAAATATAGTATGAAAGTTGAAGATAATGGTAATACAAACTTGAAGTGTTTTACTTGAAATAAACTCAAATACTGCATTGTAACAACTAAAATGTTTCACTGAAGACCTTTGTTGCAGTTGCTACCCTACTCAGACTACGTATTAACGGCTAAGTCAGGATTTCGTTAGACACCAGCAGTCCGTGGGTGGTCCATGTAGTTTACATATTGGATTAAAAAGTAATGAGGACTTTATGTATCAATAGAATACAAAGGAATTACTGAATTGAAAAACTGCAAGATAAATGTAACTGCTCGGTTGTGTATAGTATACTGTCAGAATGCCCTGCGCTATACAGTAATGTGACTTTGGTGACGAGTTTCCTTTACCAGGTGACCCGGAAATTAAGCTATACTTTGAATTTGTATGTCATCATAAGAGGGGCACTGTTTGAAATGGTTGTTCCCTGTACTATTTAAGCCAGCAGCACAGTGCATTGGTGTGCTTTACTATTTCAAAGAGGAAAAATATCTCTGTATTAGTAGTTTATTGTCAATGGCCAGTAATAAAGCTGAGAAGATTGCTCTTTTGGGCGGTGTAATATTTACCTGGTGGTGTTTTTTATTGGCGTTCAATTTTGGATATTGATTGATTAACTACAGTACAGATATTAATATCTATGTTTTTTTGTAATTTTCATCTAGCTGTTGTTTATATGTACTGTATTGTATCAAATTTTGAAGCCTTCAGTGTTTTTAGGACCAAGTGTTCAATTCAACCTATACTCATTATAATTATTTCTACTTGGTTGCATAGTTATCAAGGGGAATGCTAGTTATTTTTTGTGATAAGTCAGTTTAACTTCTGGCACACTGCTAACTTTGTTAGTGTGTGGTTTATTAGGAATAATAACATACATATTTTAATACCTTCATTCTAGAATTAAATTTGTGTATGGCACCTATTACTATTTGCTTACTATTAACTCAAATGGTAAAGTCATTTATGTTGAGGGCTTGTTAACTGCCAGAAAATTAGTACTTTTTCCTCAGTATATATTGTAGTAACTGACCGTATATCACAATGCTTATGCAAGTTTGTTTGTAGTTCGTATTTGACTATCATTTATAAGCATACTTTATTTTCAGTCTAGTCTTGAATTAGATGACCTTCTGAGTACATTGCATGATTATTATCTGTGGTAATTTAAAGAGATTTAGTTCTTACTCACTTTTTATATCATAATTTTCTGTGCCTTTATTGGAAAAGGAAATTATCAGGGTTGTGGTAGCCTATTAAAAATGTCCTTATTTCAAGCAGTTGGACGTGATGTTGAGCCCTGCTCGAGCCCAATATTTTTTAGTTCATGTTAGTGTCTTGCAATCTCACCATCCTTGTGAGCTAGGGAATAGTGTTTTAAGAGAGTCTATGGGCTTACCTGCCATTGCCTGACCTTCCCTGATCCTAGCTTGGGTGGATAGGGGCTTGGGCACTGATCATAAGTATACTATATATGGGAGAATCCAAGGACATTGTCATATCCTTTGTGGCAGCCACTCATGAGCAACCATAGAAATGTATATGTGTGTGTGTGTGATCTTCGTGTAATTTTGAGTGCAAAAATTCAAGGGAAATTATATTTTTTCCTATTCAAAACCAAGCTTTGTCATTTAAAAGGGGTACTGTATACTGTACTCTGGCATGAGCTGGAGGTGGTCAGTGAAGAGTAATTGAGGTTCTAGCAGATCCAATACCCAGATCGCAATTCATCTGATGAATTTGAGTTTCAGAATTGCCTTACTTTTCCTACTTCCTGCCTGGTTCCTGTGCCAGAGACAATGAGAGAAACGAAAGACATTCTCGAGAGATGTAAGAACTGCCAGCCTCCCATTAAGAATGAAAACACCACCAAGCAAGAGGGTAAAGTCCTGTATCTTTCAGATCTGCCAGCCTCCCATTAAGAATGAAAACACCACCAAGCAAGAGGGTAAAGTCCTGTATCTTTCAGATTGATAAACAAAGAAAGAGTTGACATGAACAGATCTGGAGCATAGATGGCGGGGTCCCATGTTCAATAAAGTCATTGAATAAATTATATAGACATGGTGGAAGATGCAACCATAGTTGTGGTCCATGCCTGCAACACACAGAGTCCAGGGTTCTCATTAAAAATAACTAATGGAAGAAATGGACATGGCTGCAGTCCAGACCCTGAAACATAGCCATAAATTCTCACACTGGGGTTTATGGCTGGAACCTGTTTCGGCACTAATGGACAGCCAAGAATTTTAATACACCATCAGGATTAATATCAATCAAGATGCCTCAGATGAGTGTCCATATACTAAGCTTGGTAGTTTCTATCAATACATGGTCCATTACCGACAGAAACTTTTCAGACAGTTGGCAATGCTTCAGGAATCAGGATCTTGGCAAGGATCAGGCAGCTGTTCTTTCCATTCAGTTAATTTTGGGATGTTCTACAGCATTGTTCACTTTCCTCTAAAATTGCTTATAAAAATTGTTAGGTTAGTGAAAAGCAAAGTATAATTTCTGAAAAAAAAAATATACTATATATATATTCAAATACATAAGTTACATCCAAATGTTCCACCTTCCAGCCCCACTGATTGTGCACAGTTATAGGAATTTTTTTTTTCAAGTTACTTAGCTGCCTGGAACTCAGACTATTGAGCCTGTAAAGGTACATCTTTTGTATTTGTAATGATTCTCTATGGTTCATGAAGAATAGAAATTAGGCTAATATAATTGATGGGATTATATAGATAAAATTAACTGCTTTCGAAATGCAAGGTTTGTGGAAAATAAAATCCCATTGGACAGGATTCAGAAGATATAACTGGTTACCTTAAGATATCCTTGTAGTAATACCTCAGGATACAAAAGTAATTTGTTCCGGAGTGGCTTTCGTAACATGATTTTTTCATATGAAATAGAATGAAGTAGAGCCAAATACATTTGAATCATTCAGTATACCGACTCTTAACAGTGTGAATTTCGTTTCGTATCCTGGTTATTTTTGCAATACTGTACGAGGCAAAAAAAATCTTAGTATGTTGTTTTGTAGGATGAGTTTTTCCTATACAGAAACTTCGTATCCTGGAGTATTATTTTTTATGTTTTCTTTTTTCATTTAGAACAGTGGTCTGTAATGTCGAGATATTTTAATATTTTTCCTTCTTCTGGAGTTCATTTCAGGTTCGATTAGTTGACAGGTTGTAGATAATTTTGAAGTGTGTGAATGTGTTTCCCAAACACATTAATGAAAATGGATGCTTCTACCTAACGTGATATTAAATGATTTTTTTGTAGTTGGCATAATATCTATAATGAGGAACAGTTTTGATTTAGATATACAGTATCATTTTCATTGACTTGATTAGTATGAAATGCTTTAGTTACGTAAGTCCTTTATATATGCTTGTTCTTGTAATTGTTCAGAAAATATGTAATTATTTCATTTGCAGTTATTTTTAAGAAAATTTTCAAGATACCATACTGTATAGGGATGTTTTTTATTTGTATGTATGGATACAAAACTTCCTACTCTTACACCACTGCAAATTGTTCTTGTTATGGCATTTGTGACTATAACCAGTATTAAAAGCTTAATTGTATGTGTGTTTATTACAAATAGTTGGAATTTGTTTTCATCTGTATCTGTCTGTTAGAATTTAAGTCTTGGTTGTTATTTCCAGATATGATATTATAACTGGGTGTGAATTGGATTCCATTTCAGTTAGTGTGCCTTATATTTGAAAAAATTTGACTTATTAGTTATCCTAGACTGATACAAGCAATTCAAAATCTTTGATAGATTTCTAGCATTTATCTAACTAGAAAGTATAGAATGAACTTGTTAAACTAACTGTGATGCAGTTTGGAAGACAAAGTTTTGCTCTCAAAAAAGAAGAATCAATAGGCCTTTTGAAGCATTAAAAAGAGCTTTTAAGAAAAAAATACAAGCATAGGTTTCTAGCATTTATCCAACTAGAAAGTATAGAATGAACTAGTTGAACCAACTGTGGTGCACTTTGGAAGACAAAGTTTTGCTCTCAAAAAAGAAGAATCAATGGGGTAGTAGAAGCATATAATAGAGCCTGTTATCCCTTTTACCCCTAGGTTATTTGGAACTTTCCAACCCTTTACCCCTAGGGGTTATTTTTTTTTCAAGCACATTTTGCAATATAATTTATTTAGATTGCTCTAACAGCCTTAATTTTTGTCATAGAGAGGTCAGGTTGGTCTCATTCTCTTGGAAAATGCCTGATGTTTCTGAAAAAATTATCAACAATATGCAAAAAAAAGTATAAATAGCAGTTTTTTGCAAGGACGTACCGTTATGTCCATGGGGGTAAAGGGATGGGTTTTGTGAAACGTACCAGTACGTCCTTTGGGGGTACAGTAAAAGGGTTAATTAAAGAAAAAGTGTGAAATATGAGATGATCACAGGACATAGGATGAAATGTATCTTTTATTACATGAAATACTTGAATAGAGCTGTTAGTCTGTCTCATCTTTTCCTGGTAATCTTACCAATAAGTAGAAAAAAAAGGAATACAAACAGCCTGATTTCTTCCAAGTGCCTATTGCCTATTGTCCTCTCTCCCTAGAATGACCTTGGCACTTTTAGTTCTCTTGACCCTTTGAGATTTCGGGGTAACCTTTAGAAAAATGTGAGAAAAAGATTGACCATAAATGCTAAGACATTCAGGTGTGGTTAGACCTTTCTCCCAATAAAATGGGGGCTGACCAGAGGATTATCATTAGGTTAGTCTTGAATAGAATAGAATGAAAATGACAACATATTTTCCTGTTTTCATATAAGTGGGAAATTTATCAAACTTTTTCATGGTACAACAAGAATTTATAAATTTCTACAAAATATATTTTTGTTTACCATATTTATTCATGTGGAGTGAATAGATTTAATTTCTCTGCTATTTTTAATGCATTTTTCTAGCAGTATAACTTTTTATATTTGGAAATGTCTTACATAAAATTATATTTATTCAGCTTCAAAATGAGACAAAAATTTCTCATCAATTTTTAATACATCATTCTAACTATAATTTTTTTTGTCTAAATGTCTACACCAAATTAATTTTGTTCAACATCAAAATGAGACCTAAAACAGCATTGTATTAAAAATTAGTTTACAGCACATAGTAAAATTAGCTCACAAAAAGTAAGTGAATTTTATCATACAAGTTTTGGACCACCAAGGAATCACAAAGGGTTAATATCAACATGGGGTTACCTGGAACTTTTTGCTTCAATTGTGTAGTTTTGTATTTGAAATATTTGTTATAAACTGATCACAGGATAGGAAGTATTTTTTTTTTTTTTTAAAGGAAACATGTTATTATGTTTATTTAACTTGATGTTGAATACATACTGTCTAGCACTGTACAGTCAGACATGAAACATAAAAGAAATGCATTTCTATTGAGTGTTAAAAGCATCTCAAGTCAATCAGAAACGGTGCTGTTAGGCTAAGACATAATTGTCTTTGTCTCTTATTCTGTAGTGTAGAACACAGGTAGTAGAATATAGTGTTGTTAGGTTGTAATAACAGTTATTACAAATTTTTGTACATAGATATATGCATTTAGCTTGTTGTTAGCCATTTTCCTTGAGCAGTATTTTAGATATGGTTATAAGAAACCATATTTAATCAAGGAACGAATAATATTTGTTTATGTGTGTATGAAGGACTCATTTGGAAATTCTGTCCTTCAGTTTTCAGATATTTATTATAAATGATGATGAGCTTGAATGATATCATACCAGTATTTAATGTTGCTGTTATACTAATATATTCTGATGTTTCTTCTTGGAGAATTTTTGAATAAAGATAATCAGTACTTCTTATTAGTTTCCCCTCTAATACTACAGCTGTTGAGTTACTGATGAATAATTTTGATAGAAATTGCCTATTTTTTTATTATGTATTAGCATATCAACACCCATCTTGCTAGTAGGGTATTATGCTTTACTTCATGTGGGCAAGTACTTTACTTGTGGCATAGAGCATTCAGGAAATCAAACTTACAAGTACCGCAAATAATGACCTAGTGAAATATTTTAAAATTGGAGTTTGTGATAAAGGAATTACAACTACATCTCAATGTTGGAAGCAGCTCAATGTTGTACCAAATTGGCAATTGATAATCATTACATTGAAGAGTCTTAGGTTACTTGTCATAATTGTTCGGTTTTAGGACCTAAATTGTTGCTGGATATATGGATCTTAATAAAATTGTGAATTTGATTTGTTTATTTGGTAGAGGTATGCTTTTGTGATGCAATCTAGTGATCTTTTGAATTTAATATGATGTATTAGTTCCACAGTAATCAATTTTACTTTTATTAAGATAAGCAATTAGGTAATAAAGTAATATCCAGATAAGTCAGGTTGGATTTCACAGTACGCAAACTGGACTACAGGTATCCTAAGACATTATTTAATTGATAACGAGAAATTAAATGTCTTATCTCTTTCCTTCCCTTGTTACTCACCGTTACTAGAGTGTGGAAGTCAGCAATATAAACTCAGGGAAGGTTCATATAATAAACAAAGTTTTAATAATAGGATTTATTATTTCTATACGTACTCACCTGATATTCAAATACTGTTCATGTCCACCCTCTTCCGCACTGATTAGTACTGTACTGTAGAAGGGAATTTTGTAGACTTTCGGACTGAAGACGATACAATGTTATTGTCGGTTATTTACTAGAGATTTTAATGTATTGGAAGGAAAGAAAACAGGCTAATGTCTACATAACCAAGCTTCTAGAGATGAAAGAAATATGATCAGGTGAGTATAGAAATAACAAATTTGATTAAAATTCAAATTTTTGAAAGAATATTCTTGACAAAACTCACTAATTACCATATTGTGTGAGGACATTGGGGATTATTATTATTAATATTGTTATTTAATTGTAGTTGTTGCTGTTGTTGTTGTTATCAGTTTAACAAGGGCCTTTTGAAAGGTCATTGGTGCTAGAACTACCAAATTTCATCTGTCATCTCATTTTAAACTTTATTATCCTTTCATGATTAACCCTTTTACCCCCAGGCTATTTGGAAATTTCCAACCCTTAACCCCCAAGGGTTATTTTTTATTAAAGCACATTTTGCAGTATATATTTTTCAAATTGCTCTAACAGTCTTAATTTTTGTCATAGAGAGGTCAGGTTGGTCTCATTCTCTTGGAAAATGCCTGAATTTTCTCAAAATTATCAAAAAAAAATTGTAAATAGCATTTTTTTGCAGGGACGTACCGGTACGTCCATGGGGGTAAAGGGATGTGTTTTGTGAAACGTACCAGTACAGTACGTCCTTTGGGGGTAAAAGGGTTAACATGTTCATTTGGTATCATAACTAAAGAAACTATATTACTTGTCAGTAAAATTATGTATTTACCTAATATAGTTAAGTACAGTATATTTTATCTACAAAAATAATTCTGAAAATCTCTTCAGAGCTTAATCTATATCTTACATCCTAAAATCTTTGTTTTAGTACCATCTTTTGACAACAATGTGTTTAAAATGTTTCCAAAGAAAGGTGGGATTTATTCTCATTTTTTGTACCTGTTAATTACAAAGATTTTCAGTCACTATTAACAACCTGATTATGTCTGCAGTACAAAGTAATAATTAATGCATATTTTACTGACTTAACTATACAAAAACTATAAGAATTAGTAATTTTCAAGTTTATTTACTCTATGGCAGTGCATGTTGATTTTTGCTATGATTCATCTATTCCTGGGACTAACTTTCTCTAAGTTTTGTAACATTTCAGATAAGTATAATAGAATCTAAAAAAAATCACCCACAAGTTAACTTACACTTACTCCTAAACAGCATCAATCAATAAGATTGATTTTATTTACTTTTTATCCTAAATCTTGTTGATGTTCTTTAGACAAACTTTTAAAACATATAAGTTAATGGTTCACAAGATTAATCATTAATCTCAAATTATTATTTTGTTTATTTGTTATTTGGTCCTCTGTAGTCACAAATGAAGGGATACTTTTCTCCACAGAAGAAATTAGTGGCTCTGTATCCTGACCATTTGTCCAAGAAGATGCACTTCATATTTCGATTCCTGCTTGGCTGCCCTTGCTTCCAGGTGGTGCGTTCCACATCCTTTCCATTTAACCATTTCCAGCCTCTGCTTGGTACATCAAATTTTGCTCCAACCCAGAAAGCATCAGCTGTAGAGGTAAAATTAACATATTTCTTTTAAAAAAAGTAGCACACATATACTAAGTAGACTTGAAAATTTTTTTTTCCTGAGTTGGGTTACTATATGGTTCACATTAGTATCGACTAAGCAAAGGTCTCTCATTTTCGCTTGTTTGCTATTTTGAAGATGATAATCTTATTGCAAGGTCATAAAGTGCCATATATGTTGTTTTTAATTATGCTAATGAAAGTAAGATTAAGACATGTATGTCCGTGACTTAATTGAAGGGCCACTAAGTAATTCATAATGAAATTGCAATAGATGTGGATGAGATGATCTGGAACCAAAAGAGCTTTGAATGATTTATGATAAGCATAACATAAATATTACAAGAGACATTCCTGTCTTGGTGATTTATGACATTTCTATATCGTTTCATATCATGCATTTATTACACGTTAATATGAATAGTGCTGAATGAGCGTTGCATATGGACAAATACCTTGTTCTCAAATACTTACAGTAATGGTTGGTAAGGAACATTTGTAATTGTCGGAGTCTATGCGGGGCAGCCAGTGTACCTCCATATTTTAGACAGTGGGCATCAGCCTCCCCCCATGACTTCCAGTCTCTTTGGTCATGGAAAACTAGGTAGCAGCCTCCTGCCTGATTATAGAAGGGACTAGGGCAATTGATGGCTGTCAAGGGAAAGATAGTGTACAATGTTAGGATCATCTATGTTACTTTTCTTGACACAAAATATCTCTCTCTCTCTCTCTCTCTCTCTCTCTCTCTCTCTCTCTCTCTCTCTCTCTCTCTCTCTCTCTCTCTCTGGATATATAGGAAAGGGCAATATGAAGC
This sequence comes from Palaemon carinicauda, assembly GCF_036898095.1. Lineage (NCBI taxonomy): Eukaryota > Metazoa > Arthropoda > Malacostraca > Decapoda > Palaemonidae > Palaemon > Palaemon carinicauda. The sequence continues at coordinate 51,308,011 of NC_090754.1, forward strand.
TTACCTCCAATTAGGCCAAATAAATTCTTTGAGATAGAATATAATTTGTTAATGGTCCTTAGGAACAGTTATGTCCTTCATGAATAATTTACACACTGTATTGCATCAAATTGCAATATATTGGTAATTTGCACTATTAATTGTGATTAGCAGTCCAAAATACTTTAATACATTTGGTTTAAATGAAGTATCAAATTAGACCAAAGGGTCATTTATTTAATTTTCATATACATGATTCATGTAAAGTAATGTACCCTTCATTTGGATTTTTGTATATTTTTTTTTCATATAAATTTTACAGTATATGCATGATTTTCATTAGTTTCAAAAGTTTTCTCAACCTCCACAAAATCCTATTTTTAATGGCAATAAGGGAACAAAGTACTGTAAATCTTTCATTTCTTAGTAACTTACGTTCAGGAGGAAGAGGGTTATACTCTGGAGTCTGTTGTGTGGTTGGCGGATAGTAATTCCTAAAATCTGGAGTAATGAATCCTGTATCTTCATCTGTTGGGAAATGTGAATCATCGTCTGTTGCAAACCGCGAATCTTCGTCTGTTGGGAACCGCGAATCTTCGTCTGTTGGGAACCGTGAATCTTCTGTTGGGAACCGTGAATCTTCTGTTGGGAAACGGGGATCTTCACCTGTAGGGAATTCTGGGTCTTCGTGTGCTGGGAATCTTGTTGCGTATCTCTCTTCTTCATCCCTATCTGCATCAACATCAGCATCCCTATCAGTATAGTAATCAGGAAGTGGAGGTGGAATTGGGGCTTCTGTTGTAGTTGCTTCTTCTGTTGGCTTTACAAATGGGACGATGGAATACCACCAGCCAGATAAGTCTTGTATTAAATCATTGGCAGGGGAATCTATCTCGTCACCATCTCCAAAGTCATATTCTTCATAATCAAGGCCTGGTGATTCTGTAGTCTCTTTTTCTTCTGTAATGATAGCAGTATAAACACGACAATGTTAGTATTACAAAGACAACAATAACAAAGATGTTAATGAAAATAACAAGGTACAATACATTCTCAGCTGGTGACCAAAAGATCTATCCAACAAAATTATTTGTATTAATTTTAAAAATTTCTAATTACAGTAGTCATGTTGCACAAAATCAGCCAGACGAATGTTTATTGAGAGAAAAGATGAAATGACTTCTCAGTGCAGTGTAAATGATGTAGAAAAGAATTATGGTCAGGGTTGCTGATCTGACTAAAATACCTTCCAAGAAGGGAAACAAAGGAATCAGGTCCTAAATATAAGAACACTATTCCAGAGAGGTGTATAATGTTAATACAGTAGGAAGCTCACCTAAATGATACATGACATCAAATTATAGTGCAAAACTGAGAAACATTTAAAAGTGGGACTTTTTAATACAGTATGCCCAAGTAAATGCACTGCAAATTTGAAAATATTGATGCTTATAGAAAAGGATTTTGGATTCCTCTATATCTAATGTAATGAACGAACTTTGCAAATAAGAATATCGCTGAAAGGTACAGTCAGTAACAAAGACTTGATATAAATAATCATGAAAGGTTTGACTGTATGCTAATACTGTAGAGACTTTACCAATAAAAACAGGATTAATACGTAAGAGAAAGAAACTTTACTGAATGGAAACAAAATAGCTGATTCTGGTAAATTTATACCAAACGATCACAGAAGTAAATCGAAAAAATAATGGATTATTATGAAAAGACATGAAGAACCAAGCAATGAGAATTAAATGTAAAGTCTAAATTCAAAGATATCTCTGCCCCCGAAGAAATGACCAAGTTAGTACAAAAACTATGATCATTCAATATTTATCTACATAATCAACTGTTGCCTACTGTAGTATCCCAAACAGACATCAATGATCATTCAATATTTATCTACATAATCAACTGTTGACTACTGTAGTATCCCAAACAGACATCAATGATCATTCAATATTTATCTACATAATCAACTGTTGACTACTGAAGTATCCCAAACAGACATCAATGATCATTCAATATTTATCTACATAATTAACTGTTGACTACTGTAGTATCCCAAACAGACATCAATGATCATTCAATATTTATCTACATAATCAACTGTTGACTACTGTAGTATCCCAAACAGACATCAATGATCATTCAATATTTATCTACATAATCAACTGTTGACTACTGTAGTATCCCAAACAGACATCAAGAAGCATCATTTCTCCAAAGGAATCATTATAAAAGTGAAGATTACAAGAGCTACTTTAATCATAATAAAGGGATTTTGACGAAGGAAAAATCTATTTCTGGGGAGAGACCTGTGACGCCCGGCGAAAAAGTCCTTCTTTGTACTTTTTCTGATATAAATCTTCCAAATATACCAGAGAAAATTAAAAGCATGGAATGCAGAGGTTACAACCCTCGCGCGAGCACCTTGTTGGTGTCGTATATCTAACAAGGGCGTTTGTAAAACACTATTCACAGGCTGTCTTCCATTTAGATAATCCCTTCATCAAAGGGGGAGGGCCGTGATAGGCCCTAGAGAATACAGTTGGGTTACCCTACCGACACCTACCACTCGCGCTCACCAGGTCATCCTTCTGTTTTGGAACTTGCTTACAAGTTGAGTTTTTTGGGCACAGTGTTTTTTCGAAGAGTTTCTCGTTATTTCAACATGACTGACGTTGCTACTTCACCCTTACCAATGTTAAGTACCATAGTTTGTTTTGGCAGCTTTTGACAGTACCGGGCATTTGTTCTGTTTATTTCTGGGGAGAGACCTGTGACGCCCGGTGAAAAGAGTCCTTCTTATATACCTTTTCTGATAAAACCTTCCAATTATACCAGAGAAAGATAAAAGCATGGAATGCTGAGGTTACAACCCTCGCGCGAGCACTTATTGGGTGTCGTGTATAAAGCAAAGGCGCGTGAAATCCACTATTCACAGGTTGTCTTCCATTTAGTTAATTCCTTCGTCAAAGGGATGGGCCGATACAAAGGCCCTAGCCAACCCACCAGCGCCACACCACCCACGCCCCGACGCGAGCGCCATCTGAACAACATCCTCATAATAATAACTAGATACTACCAAAAGTTAAAGGAAAATTTAGTGATAAACTAAGGGTTAAATGGCCAGCTAATTCTTACTGATTTGGATTATTGCTGATATAGAAATGTAATTGCAAAAAAATCTCTTTAGGATAGTTAAAAAGTATCACAGAGATTTTCAGATGATAAGAGGGTGGACAGAATGCAAGTTTTATGTAAATGCTTATGTTCACTTTCAATACCAGAAAAGCTAAAATATAGTACTATACACTTATAAAAGAAAATGCACCAATAGAAATTATTGATACTATTGCTTACATGTACAGACAGACGTACTGTGCCTGCATACAGTATATGCAGATAGTGCTGATATGTTTTATATAAGCAAGTGTTTTTATGTAGAGAGAAATTAAGTTTTATATCCATATACTTAGTATGGTTTAAAAGGCAATTTAGGAAACTTTCCAGGGAACTCTTACATTCTAGTCAGGCGTATATACCGAAATGTTGGTTGCCTGAATATTATTCTTCCAACTCACACTATTCTTTGTGTGTTTTGCTTTCATTTGCCTCCACAGGCTTTCCTCAAGTATGTTATTTCCAGCTATGAATCTTTGCTATCAACAAAATCACATTCTGAATTAATTTTAGATCATTTTTTGAAGTCTCTGTTTTGGATACTACTTTACCTGTACAGTACTGTATGTCACTTCAAGTGGATCCACTGTTATTAAAGGTAACAAATCTCACCCATTTTCCTATACTGTTGTAATTATGCAAATTATTCAAAATTCAATGCATGTTCCCTAATCACCCTGACCATGCAGTTGATATTCTTGTCTTTTCTTCGATTAATTTCATTCAATTTACACCTTAACCATATTGATATTTGGATATCTTCTCTTTAGTACATCAAAGACTTTTATTTCAGCAATCTTCAAATTTCTTCTTGTGTTCAGCAGTCTGGGTAAAAGAAAATGCTTTTTATACTCCTCTCAACTCCTTTCTAGATATTTACCAGGCCAATGTATATCTGCTGTCATTCAGGGAGCATCTGCTGGCTGTCCCATTTGCATCAGTGTTCCTCAGGTTCCATTTCTCTCACGTTCCTTCCTTCCAGTTTAACAGATATATGATCTTTAGATAATAACCTAACCCAAATTGCTTCTTTTATTCCTTTTATTTTCATACTTGGTCTTAACCTGTTCTTTATTTATCAACACCGATCAATGACTAAGGCATATTTTCGACTAATTTGGCAGCTGTACCATCAATGTTTTTTATTTTAGAGCTCAGGAAGGGATGAGACTTGTAATGTTGGGAGGGCTCTGGAGAAGGGTGAGAGGGTTTTATTTTGTTGATTCAAGGATTGCATGGTAAAGATTATAGCTGGGGAGAAAAAGGTAACAACGAAAAGAGTAAAATATTCAGGAATGGAAAAGAATAATAGTGAGTGTGTGTTTTTGGTAGCTTGACATTTTTTCTTGACTGGGTATGGAAGTTGTGAAAGGATGGTTGAGGTAGGTGATGTGAATGCAGGTGTAGATGATAGAGAAAGCAATACAAGTCATTGTTGGAAAGATTCTTGTGGAAGAGCATTCTAAAAAAAGATTGATTGTTGGAAATGCAGGATTTCCAAAGAAGAATACAGTATTTATGAGTATACTTTAGAAAGAAAAAAGCTTATTAGATTGTGTCCATCCAGACAGTATATGATACAGCAAGTAATGGATATAAGGGGAAGAGAGTAGTGGCTGAAAGACTATCAGATCATCATCATCTGGAGGCAACCTTTAAAATGGATAGAAATTTGTTTGAAGAGGGACGGGTAAAATATGGCTATAAATGTAATGATGAAGAGTGAATTTGACTCGAAGTATCTTAGAAAAGCATTTGAAAAGATGGAATAGGGTTATGATTGTAAAGTAAGATGAGAATATGAAAAATATTCAAATGTCTGGGACAGGGTCCTAGGTCAGCAAGGTGTTTGTGTGAGTATCCAAAGATAAGAAAGATATTAAGAGAATAAATCAGCACAAAATAAAATGAGAAAATAGAGAAATGCAGTGAATGAATAACATATTGGCTAAGGTAAAGTACTGTACTTTATAAAATAGAAATGTAAAATTAAAATCTCAAGATAGAAACGGCTAGCAAAATCTAACCGAGCCCCTTTGTGTCAATAGGTGTAGGAGGAGATGATGATGATGATGAATGTAACAATACATGCGAGAATGAGTAAGGAAGTCAAAGTAAAACGTAAGTAATTAAAATAGAGGTTTAAAATTAGTAAGTATAAGTTGAGTAATGTGATTATTCAGTATGCAAATATGAAACAAAAGTGATTGTTTCTTCAATATGAAAATGACTTAAGTCATCTTTATTATTATGATAATAGTAAAATTATTAGTATTACAGTAAAAAGAAACGCTAGAGGTTCTGGTCAGTTAATTGAAAAATCCCTGTCTTGCGACCTGTTGGATGGGGGTTCGAGACCCGCTCAAGCGGGATAGTATAGAGTAGTGTCTGTAATCTCACCATCCTTGTTAGCAAGGGATTGGTTTATGGAGGAACTTGTAGGTCTACATGCTGAGTCATCAGGAGCCATTGTCTGGCCCTACCTGGTCCTAGCTTCAGTGCTGATCATATGTGTACATGGTCAGTCTTTAGGATATTGTGATGCCTCTTGCATCTGTCAATCATGAACGACCTTTAAACCTTTAAGTAGATTATGCAATAGAAACAACGGATAGTAACAAACAGTTAGATTCTATGATGAGATTCATTTGAGTGTTCAACAAGAAAGTATTTGCACTATTTTGAGCTTTAGAAATTCCAATGATGCATCTACAAGAGGGAAGTAGTTTTGTAGGGAAGTAGATGCAGAAAAAGAGGTTATTGTATAAATGGGCAATGCAACAAAATATGTAAAAGGGGGGGGGGGGGTTGTCTGAAAAGGAAAGCAATCCTTGTTTGGTGGAGTTGAGTAGTTTGAAGTTCTTTTTTTTTTTTTTTTTTTTTTTTTTTTTTTTTTTTTTTTTTTTTTTACAAGATGGATGAAAGAGAGGCAGATCTGAATGACAAATGTAGAAGAGATTAGTATTAAGATTGAACATCTGTGTGGAAATGACTTCAGGGTGTAAATAAATGTTTTTAGGGGTTTAGAGAATGGGAGTGGGGTAAACTACGCAAAACTCTGGTCGTTAGAGAGGAGCCACCAGTGACTCCTAAGAAAGTGTTTCTCGGTAAGTATGTTAGGAAAAATACAAATTGCTTAAAATTTGTGATTTTTAGGGGTTAGAAATGGAACAATGCTAAGATTTTCTTTGATTACAAGTGGGATTCTGCAGTGTGGTGGGGAAAGTGCAAATGAGTAGCTGACCAGGATGTGTAGGGTATGTCTGGATGAAGGAAGGGCTCCAAATGAATAGGTTAGAGGTATTATGGCTCTATTACTAAAGAGTAAAGATGACAGAGAAGACTAGGACTTATTGAAGCGAAGTTTACCTAATATACCAGGGAGGGTGCATGTTATGATCTTGATTAAGAAATAAGTCAAGAGATTCACTGGGAGAATCTTTGTAATTTTAGATAAGGAGAAAAGGTGTTAATTGCTTTTTGTAAAAAAGTTATGGTAGAAACTTGGGAGTTATGTTAAGATGTTGTGTCCCACATGGACATAGGAAAAGATGATAGAATTAATAGCTATCCAACAAGGAGCATATTGAGAATATATATCAAAGATGATTTAATGTCATTTACAGGTTTTTGGGATAAAAGCAAATCTTATGCCAGAATATGTAGACAGGAGATCGATTGGTTACCTCTGCCAATGAAGTTGGGAGGAGGTTATGATGTTTTTGCCCTTGTTTGCTTGTATGTTTGTTTGTGAACAATTTCTTGGCCACAATTTTATTTATATGAAACTTTTATGGATTAATTGTTATGTTGACTAGTGGATGTGATTCAATTTCGCAAAATTCTAGGTCAAAGGTCAAGGTCGAGCAAAAGGCCGACTAAATTAACCCTGACTTCAATCCCAAGTTTGCATTTGGTTGTCGCCCAGACTTCAAATATGCCTACGGTCTAAATTTATCCTGGGAAAGGCAAGCTGGTTTCGAGAAATAAACTGCTATGGCGGAGGTCTCCACCTTGAGTACTTCTTTAGTTTTGCGTTAAATTTGGTCAGAAATAATATTTATACCATCTAGCTGTTTGTTAACTTTGCAATGATATATGTGTAGAGTTGCTGGATAAAAAAAGGATAATTTTGAATAAAGTGAGAATTACTGAAATACACAAATGATATATGGATGGAAACCTAAGATGATAAGATGATGGATCTACGAATATTAATATGGTTGGGAAAAGAATAAAATTTATTATTAATTTTGCCAGTATTTTATTAGTTGATGTGATGGATGGGTGAAGATATGAGCCAGAACAGGTTAAACGAGATAGGAAGCAAATATATGAAAATTGTCTTTTTACAATTATCGCGACGCCTAAAGAAGTTTAAACTGGAAATGAATGAAAGATGTTTGGCCAACTCTCTCTTGAGGAAGTAAAGTTTAGATTTTACTTTAGGAAAAAATAAAAAAAAAGGTAGAAGATATGTTGAGATGAATTGTTTGTGCAGCATATCATGAAAGTGATAAGGATTGAAAGAAAGGAGGAAATATAATAAAAAAAAGGTTAAAGTAAATATAAATATGAATTAGTCTTTTTAAAGTTACTTAGTAAAATTGGGAAAATAAAGAACGATAGCTCACAAAAAAAAGGAATGATACGGACGATTTGATAAGAAAGAAAAGAATTAAGATTTTGATAGTCATTAATATGCAAGAAAAGGAATTTCACATGTTAATTTAGGTTGAGGTTTATCTTATAGGTAAAATTAATATGATAGTGATCACATGAATCTTCTGTGACAATTTAGTTGAAGTTTTTTTTTATAAAGTAGTAATTTAACCTCACTGCAGCAGTGCTTAATTTATCTTTAAAGTTAATCCATTTCACGGAAAAGACGCAAGGCTGAGGTTCATTGGGTTATGTGAGAGTTCAGAACCAGCTCAGTTTTGATAGAATCCACTGAAACACAACGCTATCACCCGTGGCCAAAGAGGGTATGGTGGCTTTTGTGGCAGATGGATGCAATGCCCAGGTTGCATATTATTGGAACTGCATTTTATCATAGATTATCACCTTTCAGTCCATGTAGTAGTAAATGGGAATTGATTGATTTGAGGTTTTAACAGCGATACCTTTAAGCAGTTGCTGAGATCACAAATGGGAATAGGGCAGTAAGTAATACATTATATATAAATGTAATATATATACAGTATATTTTTCTATATAATATATTACCACATTATTCCTATTTGAAAGGGGTATTAATATATATAACATCATCATCATCATCTACAGTAGTAGCAGCAGCAGCAGCAGCCATATCTAGTCCACTGCAGGAAAAAGGCCTCAGACATGCCCTTCCACTCGCATCATTTTATGGTCTTTCTCTTCCAGTCTATACCAGCAAATTTTCTTAGCTCATTAATCCATTGTCGTCTCTTCCTTCCCCTACTTCGTTTACAATATATATATATATATATATATATATATATATATATATATATATATATATATATTTGCATATATATATATATATATATATATATATATATATATATATATATATATATATATATATATATATATATATATATAGTGTCATGCCATATCAATACTGTAACAACTGAATCTTAGATGAACACAAGTATGGAAAAAAATTTCTACATTATTCGCTTCATACTCACATACAAAAAGCTCTTCACAATTGTATCAAACCTTACTCACACATTCACCCAATCACCTCTATCATGCTTAATGATGGCCTATTTGGTAACGTTCCTGAGTGGCAATCGCCAGACTGGGGTTCGAGTCCCGTTCAAACTCGTTAGTTCCTTTAGTGTCTGCAAACTCACCATCCATGTGACCTAAGGATGGTGGGTTTGGGGGAGCCTATAGGTCTACCAGCTGAGTCATCAGCAACCATTGCCTGTCCCTCCCTGGTCCGATGGAGAATGGCTTGGGAGATGATCATATGTATGTATGGTCAGTCTCTAGTTTCTCCTGCTTGCTAGGGCAATGTTACTGTTCCATGCTGTTGCCATTTATGGGTAGCCTTTAAACCTTAAAATAGTAAGTCCCTTCTTTTCCAATACTTCTTTTACAACATCCAAGAAACCTTAAAGGTTGTGCAGTACTTTAGAATTATATAATTTTCAGCAACCTACCATACTCCCTCAATTCCACCTGCTCTGAAATTTTCATTACACCCAGATGTCTTCATATTTTCCATCCTTTCATTCCATTATATGACAATAGCTTCGGCATTTTTCCACCAATTGTAGCAAACATGGACTTCAGATTTCTATAATGATGCAAAACAATCAATATCTTTTATATGCAATGATCCCCAGTCATCTCCTCTATAAAATAAAGAGCAAGGGTCTGACTATATATATATATATATATATATATATATATATATATATATATATATATATATATATATATATATACTGTATTCCTTTCCTGTAACACAGAGGGAGAGGGAGTACTCATACCCACCCTGGTGAGAGGTGGTACCCTGCGAGGCACACTTGGAAACCACACACTTACAAATTGCTGAACCATCGGG
>NC_090754.1:51325243-51332743 GCF_036898095.1 Palaemon carinicauda
CCAGAATGCATGAAATATCACACGAGTTTGAACTCAGATAAAGAGAAGAAAGACATAAATGAAGAGAACGAAATATGCAATGGAAGATGAAATATCATTGGAAGGAGAAAGGATTAATGAGGTGGAATCATTTAAATATTTAGGAACTGTGATCTCTAATGCAGGATCTTTAAAATTTCAGTTCAATGAAAGAATGAAAAAATAAATCAGACAATAACCAGGATGAGTAAAATTTGGAAATCAAATCGCCTGAAATTACATATAAAAATCAGGCTATATACCAGTTTAGTGAGATCGGTGTTACTCTATGGACAGAAGTCGTGGTGTGACAATGAAGCAATATCCATCAGGTTTTGAAGATTTAAGAACAAAGCCCTCAGAAGAATATTGAGAGTTGAATGGCAGGACAGGACTAGAAACGAAACTATAAGAGAAATTACTCGAGTGCCATATGTGGATGAGATCATGATGAGGAGTAGAGGGAGAGGGTTTGGGCATGCCATTCGCAGTCCCCTAGAGAGATTCGTTCACCAAACTTTCATATGGGCTCCACAAGGCACTAGAAAAGTTGGAAGACCCAGGCCCACATGGCTGAGGACTATGAACCGTGAAGTAGGTGATGATGAATGGAGAAGTATTGATTTAAAGGCTCCATATAGAAATGACTGTCGAAATCTAACCGAGGCCCTTTGCGCCAATAGGCGTAGGAAGAGGAGATGAGATGAATCCAATCTATTAGCGTAAGTACAGTACTAAGAGTAATTAGAATCCGGAGATAATGAAAGGGAGTTAGTACCTTTATAGATTTTCTTTTCATTTTCATTGTTCTGTTCTATATTAAGTTATCTGCCTTGGCAAACGTCATTTATATATGTCAATGAAATATTTCTGAATTTCTGATTATACGAAAAGTAAGGTGGTTACACATATTAATTTACACATTTGGAGCTATGATTGTTATTCCAATAGTAAATATTATTTTTATTTTTATTAGTAATTAATCCTAGAACAAAATAGTATAGGGTACCATTTACTTTACTTATGCCAACAACAACAAATGCAGCCGATTCTAGTCCACTGCAGGACAAAGGCCTGAAACATGTCTTTATTTATGTATGGAATTCGGCCAGTTTCATTATCACGCTCCCTAATGCAGATTGGTGATGGTGAAGACTGGTCTGATCGCTCATAGCAAACCAATCTAGTATGGGTGGCCCTGACTAGTATAGCTTCGCTGATCATGGCGACACACAAACCCTTTCACCACGATCAGACCGGTCTCCCAAGAGCACCACTCTGCATTGGCCAGCGTGGTGATGAAAACTGGCCAAATCCCAGACATGAATAAAGACATGTCTGAGGCCTTTGTCCTGCAGGAAGGGCAACGTACAATAAATGCTCCATTTTTATCAAGTATTTTAATCTTTGAGTTTATACCCTGCATTAGTTTCATTTTTTTTATAATTTGCATTAAATGTCCAATCACGCACACTTCAGTTCTATAAAGGGGATTCGGCTCAACTATCCCTTCATTCAATCCAACTTTGGCATCAAAAGACAATTGATGTTTCTTCTAAGTTTTTCATTTACCTATTATTCACCTCCTCTCTCATATAATCATCATTAATTAATTTAAACCCGAAAAACACAAATCAACATCTTATATTCTTCCACCATTAATATGAACACTCAAAACACTCAATGCTCCATTTCCATGGCGTCCATTTAGCTTCATAGCCTTTTCTTAGCTCACATTTTTTCTCATCTCCTGTAAGGTTTTTAAGGTATGGCTAGTTGAGGGAAAGGTTCTAAACCAATGAGTGAGGAGAATAATTATTCTGCTGTATTAATGTAATGTAGAATTTATAGGGGGATAACAAAACCTGGTAAACCAGGTGATTGAGAAAGGACACTCCAAAATCAAACTGTTGTTCTCTAGTCTTGGGTAGTGCCATAGCCTCTGTACCATGGTCTTCCACTGTCTTGGGTTAGAGGGTTCTTGCTTGAGGGTACACTCGAGCACAATATTCTATCTTATTTCTCTTCCTCTTGTTTTGATAAAGTACTTATAGTTTATATAGGAAATATTCATTTCCATATCGTTACCGTTCTTAGAATATTTAATTTTTCCTCGTTTCCTTTCATCACTGTGCTATTTTCCCTGTTGGAGCCCCTGGGCTTATAGCATCCTGCCTTTCCAACTAGGGTTGTAGCTTAGAAAGTAATAATAATAATAATAATAATAATAATTATAGGGCAGATGACAGGGAACCTCATAGGGGAAGATCAACGTAGATTTATGCAATGGAGATAGTTCATAATTCAAGTGTTTGTTTTAAAATAATTATGTTAAAAGTTTGAAATTAAGAAGAGAATGCTGTTAATAACAATTGTCCCTGGAAAAAAAAATTACAATAGAGCCTACCGATGGGTGATGTGAAGAGTACTGATAAGGCCTGTAATTATTATTATTATTATTATTATTACTTACTTACTAAGCTACAACCCTAGTTGGAAAAGCAGTATGCTATAAGCCCAGGGGCTCCAACAGGGAAAATAGCTCAGTGCGGAAAGGAAAAAAGGAAAATAAAATATTCTAAGAAGAGTAACAACAATAAATATCTCCTATATAAACTATAAAAACTTTAACAAAACAAGAGGAAGAGAAATAAGATAGGAGAGTGTGCTCGAGTGTACCCTCAAGCAAGAGAACTCTAACCCAAGACAGTGAAAGGCCATGGTACAGAGGCTATGGCACTACCCAAGACTAGAGAACAGTGGTTTGATTTTGGAGTGTCCTTCTCCTAGAAGAGCTGCTTACCATAGCTAAAGAGTCTCTTCTACCCTTACCAAGAGGAAAGTGGCACTGAACAATTACAGTGCAGTAACCCCTTGGGTGATGAAGAATTGTTTGGTAATCTGTGTTGTCAGGTGTATGAGGATAGAGGAGAATATGTAAAGAATATGCCAGACTATTCAGTGTGTATGTAGGCAAAGGGAAAATGAACCGTAACCAGAGAGGAGGATCCAATGTAGTACTGTCTGGCCAGTCAAAAGACCCCATAACTCTCTAGCGGTAGTATCTCAACGGGTGGCTGGTGCCCTGGCCAACCTACTACCATGATGGTGATTAAGAATTTCTATGATAAAAGCTAAATATTGTTAATGTGCGTAGGCAGGATAGTGACTTGATTGGTATGTAAGTAGGTTTGAAGCAAAGGTGTTGTATCTCTATTGCTGTTTTAGCATCTCTAGGAAATGAGAAATACAAAGGCTATTAGAATGGACACCATTTGCAGATTCGAAATTGTGGGACGCGAAAATTAATTTCAATTGTGGAATTTTTGATGTTTGCAGGTGTTACTGTACTAATTGATGACGGTGAAGAAAAATTACAGTAAAAGGTATTTAAAAGTGCCAGTAGGAGGAGGAAGTGTAAAGTAAATATGAGCAGGTGTAAAGTAATGAGAGTGAACGAGAACTGTGATTGTGAGACATTCGAAAGATTGAAGGTAATAAGACTTTAAATAGGAAACTGAAGACTTGTTCTGTGAGGGTTTCGATAGTGACGATTTAATAATAAACGAGCCATATGCGATGTGAAATGTAGAAATGCCTTCGAACGAACATGATAAAATGACAGTGGAGGTCCAGTAGAGAGTATGGTTCCCCTGCTGTAAAGGAACAGAAAAACAGCCCTTAGAGAAAGAAAGAAAAGTGTTAGAATAGATGGTGGATAACAAGTATTTGAGAGTAAACAGAATAAATACATTTTAACGAAAATGATTAAGGTCAATATAACTTTGTCGTTAATATGAATACATCCTTGCCTCTTCTACATGACTATATTTTTATATTGGATAGATGAAATAGAAACTGCAATACTTACAAAACAATTTTTTAAAAAATATTGCTGTATGACGAAAAAAAAAAAGAATTGACGTTAATTATCCAAGTTTTGCAATTAACATCTTTCACATTTAAAAGAGAAATTTACCACGATGTCGTCATTCCGAATAAGGAAATTAAACTGTGAAATTCAATTATTGCTGGAGAGATCCTTGATTTCCAAGGGACAAACAAGCGAAGGACTGTGGGCGCAAGTAACCGGAGACAATTTACACCGCCGGGTGTGACGCAAGATATATTTTCCCCCCTCTACGCTAAGTGCTTCTTCTTCTTCTTCTTCTTCTTCTTCTTCTTCTTCTTCTTCTTCTTCTTCTTCGCCATGACCCAAGAGTGGGAATGATGAACCGTGGAGTCCCCTCTTCATACAGTAGGTCCAGAAATATTACGTGTCAAAAATAGGGCGAGATAGAGAAAGATAAAAGAAGAAACAGCGCGGGACGTCTCTCTCTCTCTCTCTCTCTCTCTCTCTCTCTCTCTCTCTCTCTCTCTCTCTCTCTCCATGTCATCTAATTCTCGACGCGGTGTGTCAACTTGTAAAAGAATCCGCCGTCAAAACAGGGGCCACCATTTTAAATCTCCAGCCATAAGATAACTTTGGGAATGTACGTAACTCTGTGTCGTTCCCTAACTCTCGAGATGAACTTCAAAGGATCGAGTTACAGCTGTGTTTGAATTCGGTTGGCTTATTTTGAGAGCTTTTCTTTGTGTCCTGTTGATGTCCTTAATGGACGAAAGTATTAACTCCAATCAAGTCTTTTCGGTTTTTCCTTTCGGGGCTATAATACATTTTATACTCAAAACGTGCCAGTTTTCGGGATTTCTACACACACACACACACACACACACACACATACACACACACACACACACACACACATATATATATATATATATATATATATATATATATATATATATATATATATATATATGATGTGTGTATGCATATATTAATTGATGTGTGTGAAGAAGTATACAAATGTTCATTATAAGATGTAGAGAATCGTATAAGCCAGACCTATTTGCCTTCACTTTTGCCTTTCAACTTTTTTTTTTTTATAGAGTGAATGTTTGTATGTTGTTTTTCCCTAGTTTCTCTCGTGTTCTCTGTCTTTTTTCTCTAACACTGTACTTGTTAAAGAAAAAATTCCGAGACTATCAAATGTGAACAAACCAGCCTAATTTTGGTGAGAAGATACCCAATTAGAAAGCGCAGAAGAGCCTATTAGAAAGTACAGAAGGTGGTAGAGAATTCCTATCTACGAGTAAATGAAGAAGACGGCTGGTCAAAACAATTGATCCAACCAATTGTTTGGCCAAGAGAATGAAGGCTTCAGATATTGAAGATCTTCGAGAGAGCAATTCTAAAGATAAACTTGTAGCACTTAAAGCGGACAATGACCTCACGAGTGACTTAGAGTTACGACTGACATGAATAATGTTGCATTGAAAATTCTTGGGAGAGATGGCTGTTTTGTGCAGTCGTTTGTAATCAAGCCACTGTTAGTTTCAAAGCCTTTAAATCGGTTCTGCTTATGGGATATTTGCATCTTCTACAAACTCACCTTAACGGAGTAATAAAATAAGGTTTAGGATTTAAAATAAGCTGTGATATTCTGAGTGATGATATCTTAATGTCGTGAAAGGGATTACGTATCACCATGATCAGCAAAAGTGTACTTGTCCCTGACACCCATACTAGGTTGGTTTGCTGTGAATTATCAGGCAAAAAATCTCCCTCCATTGTGATGATAAAATGGTCAAACCCCGGGACTAGGGACATGCCTGAGGCCTTTGTCCTGCAATGGACCAGAAACGGCTTCATTTGTTGTTTGATTTGATGGAAAATTTCTAGAATGTTTATTATGCACTGTGTAGTGTATTGTTGTCATGCTGACTGTTAACAGGACTTGCCATTAACTTCGTATTTTTACTGGAATTTTAAAAATCCATTTTCTTGTTGGCCATTTTAATTTTAGATTGAATATTTATTATTTCACATTGCACAGTTATTCGGAATTTCCATGATTTCGGTCGAAGTTGATTTAATTGTCATTATTATTATTATTACTTGCTAAGCTACAACCCTAGTTGGAAAAGCAGGATGCTATAAGCCCAAGGGTCCCAACAGGGAAAATAGCCCAGTGAGAAAAGGAAACAAGAAAAAATGAAATATTTTTAGAAAAGTAACAACTTCAAAATAAATATTTCTTATAAAAACTATAAAAACTTTAACAAAACAAGAAGAGAGATTAGATGGAATAGTGTACCCTCAAGCAAGAGAACTCTAACCCAAGACAGTGGAAGACCACTTAAACTCTGTTTTTACAAAAGAATAAAATAAAACTAATTATCTTGACTTGTAATGTCTTTCTCTAATTACAGCACTACTTTTCCTTCTGAAACCCCAATCTCTGGAATTAGTGAAAAGTCCAATTTCCTCATCATAAGATTCGACACGCCTACTCTTATTAACCCTGAAAGCATTGCACTTGTGCAATATAGTGGTTAACAGTGTCACAGGACTCCTTTGATACTACTGTCTGTCTGTCTGTATAGATTGCCTTACCTTGTGTAAGACCCGGGCTCTTGCCTTTGGGCAGCCCAGAAGTTTGATACTACATTGCAAGAAAAATGGCGTCTTTGAGTGCCATGAAAATTGCAACATTTTTACCCAATATTACATACCAAACGCAGGGATTACTGTACATGTCAAGCATCTGTCACCAGCTAAAAAGTACACGTGCAGATATTCTTGCTGTTTAAAACGTCCCTGCTTAGCAATCTGCTGGTCTATAGTTCGAGACCCGCTCAAGCTCGATAGTTTCTTGTCGTGTCTGCAACCTCACCATCCCTTTGAGCTAAGGATTGGGAATGGAGTATGATTGATTGATTGATTTGAAGTTTTCTGGCATCCTGACATCGATGGTCATTGACGCCGGATGGGGGACCGGTTCAGGGGAGCCTATAAGTCTACCTGCTGAGTCATCAGCAGCCATTGCCTGGCCCTCCCTGATCCTGCTTGGATGGAGGATATTTGGGAGCCTATAAGTTTACCAGCTGAGTCATCAGCAGCCATTGCCTGGCCCTCCCTGATCCTGCTTGGATGGGGGTTTTTTGGGGGAGCCCATAAGCCTACCTGCTGAGTCATCAGCAGCCATTGCCTGGCCCTCTCTGGTCCTGCTTGCATGGAGGATTTTGAGGAGCCTATAATTCTACCTGCTGAGTCATCAGCAGCCATTGCCTGGCCCTTCCTGATCCTGCTTGGATGGGGGATTTTGGGGGGAGCCTATTAGCCTACCTGCTGAGTCATCAACAGCCATTGCCTGGCCCTCCCTGGTTCTACATTCCTACAACAACAAATGTAGCTGTTTCTTGTCCATTGCAGGGCAAAGGCCTCAGACATGTCATATTCATGTCTGATGTTTGGCCAGTTTTCATCACCACGCTGGCCACTGCGGACTGGTGATGATAGTAGACTTCAGTCTGATCGCTCACAGCAAACCAACCTAGTATGGGTGGCCTGACTAGTACAGCTATGCTGATCATGGTGATACACAGACCCTTTCACTATGTTAAGGTATCCCCACT
>NC_090754.1:51337743-51422743 GCF_036898095.1 Palaemon carinicauda
TATATATATATATATATATATATATATATATATATATATATATATATATATATATATATATATATATATATATATATCGAGGTTTTGTACCTCTGCTGAATTAGCTCCCTGGCCCTAACGCCATGCCTAATAGGCCAGATTTCGTACAGCAATCGATGTCTGGTGTTCCACAAGACACTCATCTTTTGCCTGATACATTTCTTATTCTTGAAAATAACATTGACCAGTATAGAGATGATGCAACTTTTTTTTTTTTTTTTTTTTTTTTTTTTTTTTTTTTTTTGCAGCTGTTTGCTGTTCTCCCATGTGAAATGACGTAACTGTGGGTGAGTGAATGGCGTAGTTACTAGAGGATTAGGATAAGCTCTAGAAAAACCAAGGCTCTATTAGTTTATTAATATCTCTACGCCACGATGTTTAATGGACTTTTTATACCGAGAATTTTACAGTACTTTGCGTCATTCTTTGATTATTTTTTCTATCTAGTATTTAGTGTTCAAAACATTCTTTGATTATATTTTATTTAGTATTTAGCGTTCAAAACATTTGGTCTTTAGTTCTAGATATTATTAAACGCCGTAGTATACACAGTATATACACAGAAATGACGTCAATTGTTCTACTTCAGTTGATTGCCCATTTGTCGGAATGATATTTTCTCTTGTTCATTAAAACCTTCCTGTCCGTTTATTTACTTGATAAAAGCAGAAATAAAATTGTTCCCCATCTTCCCTAACAATGGATAAATGTGATCTAATAAGTCATCGACGTCTAAAAGATCGTGAATTCAGTACTCGTTCATAGTACTCGTTTAGCTGATCGTCCAACGTTCACCACGGGGGGGGGGGGGGGGGAGACTGTATCGACGTTAGAGTTATCTCTCCCTTGAGTGGCGTGGATGTTGATGTCCGAAGGACCAAGAGACAATGGAAAAGTATCTTTAAAACCTCCTACTTCTATTTTTAATTTTATAGGACATAGACCTATCTTTCCTAGCCAATATGCTACTTAGGCCTACTCTTCACTTTTTCCACGCTTTCTCAATAGGCCTTTTCCATCCATTATCGTTTTTTTCCCGTGTTTAATATTTGCAAGTTTTGTCACATAAAGGGACCATCTTTTTACTGTACAGATGATGTCAGAATTGTGTCTCTTCATGGCAGATGTCTGCAGCTGACGATATATTTCTCGGGTTTCCAAACCCGATTTGATTATTCAAAGCGAATCCGAAGTTTCTTGGACGATAACATTTTATCTATGACAGATTGCAAAACTGTAAGTGGCGGGTGTTTGTATGACTAAGTCAGAAATCAAGAAATCTTGTAAATATATGTGGTCATTACCACATGCAGTAGGCCTAAAAGGAAAGATGTCGAAAGTGAAATTAACTGGGTCTAAGAACTGTTATTAAACAACAACATTAGATGTAAAAATTAGAAGATTGTTTCTTGTAGTGTCTGCAACCTCACCATCCTTTTGAGCTGAGGAAGAGGGGTTTGGAGGAGCCTAGAGTGAGGAAGAGGGGTTTGGAGGAGCCTAGAGTGAGGAAGAGGGGTTTGGAGGAGCCTAGAGTGAGGAAGAGAGGTTTGGAGGAGCCTACAGTGAGGAAGAGGGGTTTGGAGGAGCCTACAGTGAGGAAGAGGGGTTTGGAGGAGCCTACAGT
This sequence comes from Palaemon carinicauda, assembly GCF_036898095.1. Lineage (NCBI taxonomy): Eukaryota > Metazoa > Arthropoda > Malacostraca > Decapoda > Palaemonidae > Palaemon > Palaemon carinicauda. The sequence goes on from NC_090754.1 coordinate 51,339,407, forward strand.
GAGGAAGAGGGGTTTGGAGGAGCATAGAGTAAGGAAGAGAGGTTTGGAGGAGCCTAGAGTGAGGAAGAGGGGTTTGGAGGAGCCTCTAGGTGTACCTGGTGGTCCTAGCTAGGGTAGTGAGGGCGGCTTGGGCGCTTATCATATGTACAGTATATACGGTCAGTCTCTAGGGCATTGTCGTAGAAAAGCTAACAATTATGACCTAAACTGTCACGTAACGAGTACAGTATTAAGCTCCATGTCATTTCTCGGCTGCAGTTGGCCTCAATATTAATGTAAGCATGGGCCTTGCGTTTTCATACTAAAAAAAATTATATATATATATATATATATATATATATATATATATATATATATATATATATACACACACACACACACACACACATATATATATATATATATATATATATATATATATATATATATATATATATATATATATATATATATATATATATATATATTAGGTTAATCAGGCCACCAACCACCCGTTGATACTACCTCTGGAGAGTTATTGGGTCCAGTGACTGGCCAGACAGTACTACATTGGATTCCTCTCTCTGGTTACTGCTCATTTTGTCTTTACCTACACATACACTGACTATTCTGGCTTTCTTTCCACATTCTCCTCTGTCCTCATACACCTGACAACACTTGAGATTACCTAACAATTCTTCACGTAAGGGGTTAACTACTGCACTGTAATTGTTTAGTGGCTACTTTCCTCTTGGTAAAAGTAGAAGGGATTCTTTAGCTATGGTAAGCAGCTCTTCTACGATAAGGGCACTCCAAAATCAAACTATTGTTCTCTAGTCAAGGGTTGTGCCATATCCTCTGTACCATGGTCTTCCATTGTCTTGGATTAGAATTTTCTTGCCTGTGGGTACACTCGCACCCTATTTTATCTTGTTTCTCTTCCTCATGGGTTTTCAAGTGTTTTTTATAGTTTATATACGAAAGATCAAAGTTAATGTTGTTATTGTTCTTAAAATATTTAATTGCCCCTTCCCCATGTCTTTTGAGGCTTTCTTTACTTCTCTTAGTGTTACGTTTCATTATTTCTATTGGTGAAGTTATTTCTTATATCCTATTGTATAGAAATCCTCTGCAATTTTTATCACTTCACCTCTATAACTGTAGGATAGAATATGAAAGAAACATGCAATAGTGAATTGGCTTTAACAAATAGTGATGCAAGTTCTAACAATTGGTATACGTAAATCTGCCAATGAAAATTTAAACTATCACATACGATCACTTTTACTGATAAGTCTGCAGTTATCCCAAGATGAAAACCCATGGTGTAAATGTTGTTTATGTGTAATACTTTGACAAAAAGGAAAACGCTGAGCTATTAAAACATCAATATAAAACGGACTACAATTAATAGGCCTATAATGTCGTTTAAACATTCGCCTGTGAAACAAATCTCCCCAAAAACAAGAGATTTTGCAGTCATTTTCTAGGCTATTATTTATTATTAAATTGATAAGATCTGCCGTTTATTAAATAGATTTTACGGAAAAATAATTATGTCATTGCCTGCACTTTGTACTTTATACAACTTAGCTCATAGGAACAGATAACAAGTGAAAGAACTAGAAAAAACAAATTGAAACGCACATATGCTACCTCTCAGGAATGAAAAAATGTACAAGCACAAAAAAATAAGAATACGTTGCTATAGAAGGGCAGCTAGATTTTTTTTTCACATTTCAAAAGTTATGTAGAGAATATATTTACGATAGGGAAGACTACCAAAAGCACAAGGTTCAATAAATAAATTAGAAAAAGAAAAAAAAGAACACGCAATCGCAAGCAAAAGAGAACGAACGAGGGAGCCGATTCAACGGCAACGAAAATTACTACTACTGATACTTGTGTTGCTTACTGCTTACTACTACATGTCTTTTTGCACTCTGTGAAAACTGTAATATTATCCAGTTTCGGCAAATTGTCATTTAATTTGTCAGCGATGCCGGTAACTAATTCATTATGATATTTTTTAATTAACATATTAACTAGATGTGCGTGCCTCTGTAGAATTTAGCTCGCTGTCACGTGACACATGTCTTCTACTGACATGAAGTCTAATTTAATCTCGTTGAAATCGCATTTTAATGGTCTTAATTGAATTTACAGACGGGCTGTTTGAACATTAAACAAGGGGCATATAGTAGTTTTCTAAAAAAAAAAAAAATGCTATTGTATAGTCAGTTCTTTTTAGTGAGGCAGATATGCACCGACTCGCAACGGTGCCCTTTTGCTCAGAAGAGTTTCGTGATTGCTGATTGGTTAGAGTCACCTTGTCCAACCAATCGGCGATCAGGAAACTTCTCCGAGCTAGAAGGGCACTACCCCTGCAAGTCTGTGCAAATCTGCCTCACTAAAAAGAATTGACCTTTAGTTGGTTGGGACAGACGGGGTGTAATATTTCATAAGTTATGACTGAAAAACACATTTTAAATTGTAACTGAACGAGAACAATACCTAACCTAACCTAACCTAACCTATGACCTTGATTCTTATATACACACTTACTGTTGGATGTCGTATCCCCCATTAGATCCCAGTAGCCTTACCTTACCCTAAGGCTGTCTCAATCCTGTGTTTGTTTCCCAACTGGCTGTATTCCTGGAAAGGTAACATTAAATTCTATGTCGTAAATCGTAACTAGCTTCATAATTATGTATTTCATACCATTAAAAACGGTAACGGTTTTATTATAGTTACGGATGGATAAAGCTTTTCTGTTTAAAAAAACGGGTGATTCCTGTATAAAAACATCCGTTTTCTTCGAAAAGTACACTTATTTTCACGGCAAATGTAACTAACTTATTTATCTAAGCAATAATAATCAATGGGGTTAGCAAGCACTGCTCAGCATGTACCACTTGCCAGTACATAGGAGCTTTATGTTTTTCTTTTTACGCGAGTGTACGGCAGAGCAAAAGGCATTTTATTTCTAAAATACAGTAAAGTTTTACTGTATTACAGATTCTAATTTCGAACAGAAAATATATGTTTTTCTGTAGTAAACAACGTGATTTGACCGAATTTGACCTTCATTTCAACCGCAAACCAACAGAACAACCAATTCGACTAACTTTAAGTAGCCGAACTGGTTGCTGTTATTACGGATGAAATGAAGGTGAAAACCGGTTTAATCATGTTATTTTCTACAGGAAAACATATTTTTCAATATTAAACTTAGCCGGTGATCATATAAGCTGTCAGCTCTGCTGCCCGACAGAAAAACCTAAGAACAAAATACGCCAGCGATCGCTATACAGGTGGGGGTGTACATCAACTGCGCCATCTGTCGAGCAGGTACTCAAGTACTCCATGTCAACACAGAACCAATTTTCTCTCTGTCGTGCCACTGGCAAGACCTACTAAATACGCTGTTACTAACTGGATTTGTTTTCACAACTATTTGGTGAAGTACACTATTCTAGTTTTGAGCTTTCGCTATGCAGGGGTTTTATCTTCATCTCAAAACTTGAACTCGTTTTGGATAGATTTAATTATGTGACAAAGAGAGTATGGACTCTCTTTCACTTTTAAATGGCCGACCCTTCCCTTAGACGGAAGTGTGTTTAGGTTTTTATTAATTTTGCTTAACACGTTATAGATCTATATATTTTATATCTCTCCGCTTTTATTAGGCCTCTTCGATTAACTTTCCATTTATTATAAACATATAAAAATAAATTTTTATGTTTTGTTTATATGCGACCTTTCCTGATAGTAGGCGGTCCTAACTTGGAACCGAAGTTAATCAACGTTGAGCCCGTTATATCGTATTTAGCCTTTAAAGAATTTAAAACTTTTTAAATTTAATGTTTTATGAAAGAATTTCTTTGATAGTCTCGTACTGTTTTCAAAGATGAACTAACGTTTAGTTTTTAGACTACGCAGTTGTTGACGTTCAGGACGTTCAACATGCGCTCTATCGTTACGATAGAGAGAGAGTGTATCACGGTTTCACTTTGCAGTAAGAGTAAATCGATTCTGACGTTTCGTTCATTCTTTCTTAGCTTAAATGGTTTAAATTCTAAATTAAAGGAACTTTTTATTTGGAAAATCTTTCAGTTTTTTCCTTTAGCCAAATAACATGTTTTGACGATATATAATTGGGCTCTTCTCTCAGGTGCGAAATCAAGAGAGAAAGAGAGAGAGAGATAGAGACGGAGGGAGAGAGAGGAGAGAAAACGTTCCGTTCAAGCGGGTAACGTTGTTCTCGTGTTACTCTCCTCCCTAGTCGCTGTACGGGGAAGAAGGTAAAACGTTTCTCGTACTGTTTTCAAAGATGAACTAACGTTTAGTTTTTAGACTACGCAGTTGTTGACGTTCAGGACGTTCAACATGCGCTCTATCGTTACGATAGAGAGAGAGTGTATCACGGTTTCACTTTGCAGTAAGAGTAAATCGATTCTGACGTTTCGTTCATTCTTTCTTAGCTTAAATGGTTTAAATTCTAAATTAAAGGAACTTTTTATTTGGAAAATCTTTCAGTTTTTTCCTTTAGCCAAATAACATGTTTTGACGATATATAATTGGGCTCTTCTCTCAGGTGCGAAATCAAGAGAGAAAGAGAGAGAGAGAGATAGAGACGGAGGGAGAGAGAGGAGAGAAAACGTTCCGTTCAAGCGGGTAACGTTGTTCTTGTGTTACTCTCCTCCCTAGTCGCTGTACGGGGAAGAAGGTAAAACGTTTCTAGGGTTTTATTCTTGTCCCCAGGCTATGTGTGGTGAGAGATTGTAAACGTAGTTTATTTGAACTAGTGTTTAGTCTCTTTCCCAGCCACTGAATTCTTTATCTTTATATATGTTTTCTGTTTTTGCTAGTATTAATGAGCTGCATTATACGACTGTTTTCGCAATTACTACCTTTTAATGAAGGGTAGAATTGCGTGTTTCAGGTAGAAATCAGTAAAAGTTTCGATTTCAGTGAAATAAGTGCAAAACAGAAAATCGAAGTGATAAAGTGATATGCGCAAAGTGTTACAGTGTTGCGTCCGAGGGTTCGTCTGTTCGTGCCTGTCGTTCACCTAGTCCGGGACCTCTTGCAAGCTCCCAAGCCCAGGGGAGAAGTAATGTCGAACGACTTATGGGTTCGTCAGGCCTTGATCAACGAACAGACGTTTTTTCCCTCCGTGGTTTCGGGCGTATCTACCCAAGATCGCCCCACCCACACAAAGACGAGAGAGCCCATTTACTTCTCGTCTGCGGAAGAGGTTTCTCGTAAGAAACCTTGGACCAAGGTCTCGCAGCTTATTAAGCGCAAGTCGGTCCCTTCCGCGCAAGTCCAACGGCCCAGGTGTAGCCACTGGGTCAGTTCGGACTCGCTGCAGTCTTCCGATGACTGCACACCTCCTAAGAGAGGCAAAGTGGTACCGCAACAGGCAGTAACACCGTCTGTTGCCGCACCTGCTGCTGTAGACCCTAAGTGGTCTTTGCTACAGTCTATGCAGACACAGTTAGCATCTTTTATGCAGGAGTATCGTGCGGAGAAGGTTGACGCTGCACCCGTTAGCCTACAACCAACCACGGTTGTGCGTACAGTAGACGCTGACGCTACCTGCTCCCGCACTCCGCCTGTGAGAGTTCCACCACCCATGCGCAGTGTACCCTGCCAGCCGCACGTTGACGTTCACAGACGCACGCTACCCTCCGTTGACGTTCGCGAGTTACCACAACAACAGGAGGGTGGAGTTAAGTTGCTTTGTTTTGACGCTGTGCGTCAACCTCCGCAACCCACTGTGGTTACCGCTACTCGCCCGCAGCAGACTAATCAGTCAGGAGTAGAGGCTTTGCTTCCCCACACAGCTATGGTTGTTGCCAGCTCACAGACTGTCAAGCAGTTACATGACGTTGCCTTCTGGTCTGCTACTAATGCACCAGTGCTGTATGTCCTCACGCACCTGTTGTGGTTGACAGTTCAGTTTTTGACAGTTCACAGACTGTCAAGCAGTTACATAACGTTGCCTTCTGGTCTGCTGCTAATGCACCAGTGAGACCCTCACTGAGATAACCTAGCTTTTATCTGACAAGGTTCCTGTAGATGAGAAAGTGCTGTTCTCCCTCCTACTGATATTCCTTTGAGGACTCTGTCATTTGGAGAGGAGCCTTAAGCTGCTTAGCCTCCTATGGACTTTAATTAAATCATGATGATTTTTTAAGGATCTTCGTCCGGATCTTGTAACTGCTGCTCCTCGTTCGCCTAACGTCAGAACTTACACTAGGCCTAACTACTTCGAAGCCGTTGTTGTTAAGCTAGTGCTCTCTCGCTCTCCTAGAGAGCGTTACGTTGGCTAGGCGACTGGTTTTTGCACCAGGAGGAGTTTTAGGGATACAGCCTTTGATTTCCCTTCTTTTAAACTGGCTTATAGAGCGAGAGTCTGTTAGGACACGAGAGAAGTTCTCGGCTTGGGAGTTCATGCCTCTGCCCAGATAGACTTCTCAATTCTGGTAGACTCGCCCTGGCGCCTAGCCAGGAGACGCTCCAAGTTGTTTACAGGTCAACTTCTCAACTTTTGTCGAGCCTTTGAAGTTTTGCTGTACTATTATGTCACACATAACAAGGCTTCCAGGGATGGTAAATGGTTCCGCCTCAGTCGCTAACCCCGTCTGTTGCCACACCTGCTCCCGTAGACCCTAAATGGGCTTTGCTGCAAGACATGCAGTCCAAGCTTGTGTCCTTGATAGAGGACTTAAATACGGAGAAGAACCTTCTGGCCAACAACCTTCCAACGGTTGGTTGTGCGCCCTGTTGACGCTGAGGTATCCTACTCGCGTCTGCCAGTTGAGGTGGTTCCTCCACCGATGCGACCCAGTGTGGGTTGCCAGTCGCACGTTGAAGTTAAGCGACGCTCGGAGGTGGTTGTTGACGTTCAGTGTGTCACAGGGAAGACGTTCAACAACCAGCAGAGGTGACTTGTTGTGACGCAGTGCGTCAACCTCAGCAACCCGGTAGGGTGTTGACTGCACAACCCAGACAGTCTAGACAGTTTCGGGTTGACGGTGTACTTCCTCGCGCACCCATGGTTGTTGACAGTTCACAGACTGTGCAGCAGTGCCATGATATTGCGTCCGGCTCCGTCACGCATCCACCAGTGCGACCGGATTCAGCGAGTCAGACGTTGCCCACTCCGTTGCCGTTTCCTCATCAGTTTCGGATGAGGAACCCTCTGATGAGGACGTTGCTGAACAAGACGATCAACCCCCAGCCCTGCTATCCATCCAGAAGATGCTGAAGAAGGAACGCTGCCCAGTCAGGCTGTGGATGAGTCTGGTAGGGACACTGTCATCCGTGGATCAATTTGTGTCACTAGGAAGACTACACCTCCGTCCTCTTCTATACCATCTAGCTTTTCACTGGAAAAAGGACAAGACGCTAGAAGCGGTCTCGATCCCGGTTTCCGGTAAGATAAAGTCTGGTCTGACTTGGTGAAAGGACTATATCAACCTTAGAGAGGGTCTTCCCCTGACTGTTCAGACTCCCAACCACGTTCTCTTCTCGGACGCATCGGACGTAGGCTGGGGTGCGACATTAGGCGGTAGGGAATGCTCGGGATTATGGAACTCGAGTCAAAGGACAATGCATTTCAACTGCAAGAAGCTACTGGCAGTACGTCTGACCTGGAAAAGCTTCAGGTCTCTCCTTCAAGGCAAAGTAGTGGAGGTGAACTCGGACAACACCACGGCTTTGGCGTACATCTCCAAGCAAGGAGGGACCTACTCTCTGACATGGTACGAGATCGCAAGGACCTCCTCACCTGGTCAAAAGGTCTAGACATTTCACTAGTAACGAGGTTCATCCAAGGCAACTTGAATGTCATGACAGATTGTCTCAGTCGGAAGGGACAAATAATTCCAACAGAATGGACCCTCCACAAGGATGTATGCAAGAGACTTTGGGCCACCTGGGGCCAGCCAACCATAGATCTCTTCGCAACCTCGATGACCAAGAGGCTCCCAATATTTTGCTCACCAATCCCGGACCCAGCAGCAGTTCATATAGATGCCTTTCTACTAGATTGGTCACATCTAGATCTATATGCATTCCCTCCGTTCAAGATTGTCAACAAGGTACTGCAGAAGTTCGCCTCTCACGAAGGGACAAGGTTGACGCTAGTTGCTTCCCTCTGGCCCGCGAGAGAATGGCTCACCGAGGTACTTCGATGGCTAGTAGACGTTCCCAGAACACTTCCCCTAAGGGTGGACCTTCTACGTCAGCCACGCGTAAAGAAGGTACACCAAGGCCTCCACGCTCTTCGTCTGACTGCCTTCAGACTATCGAAAGACTCTCGAGAGCTAGAGGCTTTTCGAAGGAGGCAACCAGAGCGATTGCTAGAGCAAGGAGAACATCCACCCTTAGAGTCTACCAATCGAAGTGGGAAATCTTCCGAAACTGGTGCAAGTCAGTATCCGTATCCTCGACCAGTACCTCTGTAACTCAAATAGCTGACTTTCTCTTATATCTGAGGAAAGAACGATCTCTTTCAGCTCCCACTATCAAGGGTTACAGAAGCATGTTGGCATCAGTCTTCCGTCACAGAGGCTTAGATCTTTCCAACAATAAAGATCTACAGGACCTCCTTAAGTCTTTTGAGACCACGAAGGAGCGTCGTTTGGTTACACCTGGTTGGAATTTAGACGTGGTACTAAGATTCCTTATGTCAGACAGGTTCGAACCGCTACAATCAGCCTCCCTGAAAGATCTCACCTTTAAGACTCTTTTCCTGATATGCTTAGCCACAGCTAAAAGAGTCAGTGAGATTCATGCCTTCAGCAAGAACATCGGATTCTCATCCGAAACGGCTACATGTTCTACAACTTGGTTTTCTAGCCAAACACGAGCTGCCTTCTCGGCCTTGACCAATATCGTTCGATATTCCAAACTTATCGTATGGTTGGAAATGAACTAGAAAGAGTCTTATGTCCTGTAAGAGCTCTTAAGTTCTATTTAAAAACCTTTACGAGGCCCGTCTGAAGCTTTATGGTGTTCAGTTAAGAATCCATCTTTGCCTATGTCAAAGAATGCTTTATCCTATTTTATCAGACTGTTAATACGAGAAGCTCATTCCCATCTGAGTGAGGAAGACCAAGCTTTGCTGAAGGTAAGGACACACGAAGTTAGAGCTGTCGCAACTTCCGTGGCCTTTGAACAAAATAGATCTCTGCAAAGTATAATCGACGCAACCTTTTGGAAAAGCAAATCAGTGTTCGCGTCTTTTTATCTTAAGAATGTCCAGTCTCTTTACGAGAACTGCTACACTCTGGGACCATTCGTAGCAACGAGTGCAGTAGTGGGTGAGGGCTCAACCACTACAATTCCCTAATTCCATAACCTTTTTTTAATCTTTCTCTTGAAATGTTTTATTATTGTTTTTGGGTTGTCCGGAAGGCTAAGAAGCCTTTCGCATCCTACTTGATTTGGCGGGTGGTCAAAGTCATTTCTTGAGAAGCGCCTAGATTAGAGGTTTTGATGAGGTCCTTTAGTATGGGTTGCAACCCTTCATACTTCAGCTCCTAGGAGTCGCTCAGCATCCTATGAGGATCGCGAGGTTCAGTAAGGAAGACGTACTTAAAAAGGCAGAGTAATTGTTCAAGTCGACTTCCTTACCAGGTACTTATTTATTTTATGTTTGTTATTTTGAATAACTGCTAAAATGAAATACAAAATACTTAGCTCATAATAATGTCAACATGTAATGCTGGTCTCTACCCACCCCCCTGGGTGTGAATCAGCTTATATGATCACCGGCTAAGTTTAATATTGAAAAATGTTATTTTTATTAATAAAATAAATTTTTGAGTATACTTACCCGGTGATCATATATTAAAGGACCCTCCCTTCCTCCCCAATAGAGACCCAGTGGGCCGAGGAGAAAATTGGTTCTGTGTTGACATGGAGTACTTGAGTACCTGCTCGACAGATGGCGCAGTTGATGTACACCCCCACCTGTATAGCGATCGCTGGCGTATTTTGTCCTTAGGTTTTTCTGTCGGGCAGCAGAGCTGACAGCTTATATGATCACCGGGTAAGTATATTCAAAAATTTATTTTATTAATAAAAATAACATATTTTCTGTTAAAATGTTTAAATATAATGTCTTTTAGGTAAAGTTTTACTGTATTACAAATTCTGATTTCGAACAGAAAATATATGTTTTCCTGTAGTAAATGTAAAATACCTTAAATACAGTATATCCCTTTTCTTAGACGGTCTAACAGGTCTTTGGTTTATTCGCTGTTGAAATGAAGGTCAAATTCAGTGAGAGCACATATACTTCAGGAAAAACTATTCTTCCTGTTCAATTGTTGTTCCGTCCGTAACTATAATTTTACCATGTAAACAACATATTTCCTATAAAGAAAATTGATTTAACAAGTATTGAGGAAGTTTATGCCTGTCCCAACAAACTACATTCATAGCCCCGATGCATGGGTAAAGTTATACTATTTAGAGTGCCTATGGCTTATCTCAAAGCAGGCAGCAAATGCCATATTAACTTAATTCCAAGCCTGAGTAGCATAGCAAAGTTCTTCATTATCATTTAGGCCTGTAAATTCCCTTGCAGCATACATAGTTATGCTTCTATTTTAGATTCAATAATAATAGGCATGACATTTAAAGATGGGTAACTTGAAAAGATGCGAACCTAATCTAGAATTTATTCTATCAGGTACATTGTTTGTAGATATGTTCATTTTAAACCTATAATCACATGCACTGGATAATGTAAACAATTTTGAGGAGGCCAATTGTCAGGTTTAAGAATATTTTTTTTTTTTAGGTAAATTAACTTTTTTCAATATTAATCTTACCCGTTGATCATGTAGCTGCAGCTCTGCTGCCCGACAGAAAAAACCTACGGGCGGAATACGCCAGCGATCGCTATACAGGTGGGGGTGTACATCAACAGCGCCATCTGTCGAGTAGGTACTCAAGTACTTCTTGTCAACAAAGAACCAATTTTCTCTCTGTCGTGCCACCGGCAAGACCTACTTGATACGCTGTTGTTTTCTGGAGTTGATTTTCACGTTATTTGGTGAAGTATTCTCTCTAGTTATTAGCTTTCGCTGTGCAGAAGTTATCCTCAATACTTTCTCACTTTCATTGATTAGATTTTGGATTATTTGTTGACGACTTGGATAGATTTTGGATTTCCCCCCTTTGACTAATTCAAGATGTCTGACCCTACTCAAGTCCCCAAGTACAGGAAGTGTAGCGCTAGGGACTGTTCTAGGCGTCTTCCGAAGGCCTCTATCGATCCGCACACCGTTTGTTCCAATTGTAGGGGTAAAGCCTGTCAATTGGAAGATCGATGTGAGGAATGCGCTGGGCTTTCGGAATTCGATTTTCAAGAATTCTTTAAGTATGCACGTAGGCTAGAGAAGGATAGGATCAGGAGGAGTTCGTCTCGCTCTATTGATTTTTCCTCTCCCCATGCCCCACAACCTATTCCTTCCCCTGTAGTGGTTACACCCGACCCTCCTACTAGCTCTCATCAACCTTCGATGGCGGATATGATGCGTGCCATTCAGGCTCTTGGTGAGAGAGTTGAGTCATTAGCGAATGACCGCAATCAACTCATGGCTGACGTCAGGGAGTTGAAAGATAAAAGTGCAGTGGGAAGTGAAGTGAGTGTCAGTGCAGTGAAAAGTGTCAGTGTTACGCATGAGGGTGCGTCTGTTCGTGCCTGTCGTCCTCCCAGTCCGGGACCTCTTGCAAGCTCCCAAGCCCAGGGGAGAAGCAATGTCGTACGACCAAAGGGTTCGACAGGCCTTGATCAGCGGACAGACGTTCCCTCCGTGGTTGAGGACGTATCTTGCCGAGATCGTCCCACCCACAAACAGACGAGTGAGCCCATTCATTCCTCGTCTGCGGAAGAAGTTTCTCGACAGAAACGCTGGACCAAGGTCTCACGACCTCTCAAGCGCAAGGTCCCTTCCGAGCGAGTCCAACGGCCCAGGTGTAGCCACTGGGTCAGTTCGGACTCGCCGCAGTCCTCCGAAGACTGCACACCTCCCAAGAGAGGTAGAGTGGTTCCGCAGCAGGCAATCACTCCGTCTGTTGCCGCACCAGCCGCTGTAGACCCTAAGTGGTCTTTACTGCAGTCTATGCAGACTCAGCTAGCTTCCTTCATGCAGGAGTATCGTGCTGAGAAGGTTGACGATGCACCCGTTAGCCTACAACCTGCCACGGTTGTGCGCCCAGCTGACACTGCGGCTGCCTGCTCCCACACTCCGGCTGTGAGAGCTCCACCACCTATGCGCAGTCGACCCTGCCAGACGCATGTTGACGTTAGCCGACGTGCGGCACCCTCCGTTGACGTGCGTGAGCTACCACATCAGCAGGAAGGTGGAGTCAAGCTGCCGTGTTTTGACGCGGTGCGTCAGTCTCCGCAACCCACGGTGGTCCCCACCACGCACCACCACTCCGCTTTGGTTGTTGCCAGCTCTCAGACTGACCAACAGCGGCATGATGTTGGATCCAGTGCAGCTACGCATGCACCCGTGCTGCCGGATTCAGCCGTTCAGCTTTTATCTCCTCCTTTGCCGCTTCCTCCTCAGCATTCGGATGAAGGAATCTCTGATGACGACGAAGCTGCGCATTTGGACGACCAACACTCCGACATAGATGAACCCAAGACTACGCCTCCCTCCTTAGACTTTAGGAAAGTCCTTGCCCTGTTTAAGGAGTTGTATCCGGACCAGTTTGTGTCTGCAGCTCCACGCTCACCTCCCTCTGAGTTCGCTTTGGGCATGCAGTCAGCAGCTCCTGCCTTTACGAAGCTCGTACTCGCTCGCTCGTCCAAGAGAGCTTTAAGGGTACTGGGAGAGTGGTTGCAGGCCAAGAAGCAACTTGGGAAGACATCCTTCATGTTTCCCCCGGCCAAGCTTGCTTCCAGATCTAGCGTCTGGTATGCCACGGGAGAGGTTCTCGGCTTGGGAGTTCCTGCCTCTGCCCAGGGCGACTTCTCAAGTCTGGTAGACTCTCCCCGCAGACTGGCTATGAGACGCTCCAAGATTTGCTGGACTTCTTCGGACATGGACCATCTTTTGAAGGGAGTTTTCCGTGCGTTCGAGATCTTTAACTTCCTGGACTGGTGTTTGGGAGCGTTGCGCAGGAAGACCTCCCCTTCGGATAAGGAATCTGCCATGCTCATCATGTCCTGCATGGACAAAGCCATACGGGATGGGTCTGGCGAGCTTGCGGCTTCTTTCGTGTCTGGAGTTGTCAAGAAGCGGGATCACCTTTGCTCCTTCTTGTCGGCGGGAGTCACCCCATGTCAGAAGTCAGAACTGATGTTTGCTCCGCTATCGAAGTGTCTCTTTCCTGAAGAGTTGATCAAGGGGATTGCCGCCTCGTTGATCCAGAAAGACACTCATGACCTGGTGGCGTCATCCGCACGTAAAGTCACAGCTTTACCTTCCGTGCCTAGACCTAGGATGGACACACCAGCGTCTAGGTTCATTCCGCCCTTTCGTGGCAGAACCTCCAGCAGAGGAGGTACTCGTGCCGTTAGTCAACGTGGCAACAAGAAGAAGGGTTCCAAGTTCTCTAAAGGCAGAGTCTGACTGCCACCTTCTTCAGACAGCAGTGGGAGCCAGGCTCAAGAACTACTGGCAGGCCTGGGAGAACAGGGGTGCAGACGCACAGTCTGTGAAGTTACTCAGAGAGGGGTACAGGATTCCATTCTTGCGCAAGCCCCCTCTAGCAACAACTCCCATCGACCTCTCTCCCAGGTACAGAGAGGAGGACAAGAGGCTAGCTTTACAGCAAGAGGTGTCTCTCTTGCTACAAAAGGGAGCGGTAGTCATAGTCCGGGACCATCAATCCCCGGGCTTCTACAACCGTCTCTTCTTAGTGGCGAAGAAGACAGGAGGGTGGAGACCGGTGCTAGACGTCAGTGCTCTAAATGTCTTTGTCACCAAGCAGACGTTCACCATGGAGACGACGAAGTCGGTTCTAGCATCGGTCAGGAAGGAAGACTGGATGGTCTCGTTAGACCTAAAGGACGCGTACTTTCACGTCCCCATCCACCCAGATTCCCAACCTTTTCTAAGGTTCGTTTTTGGGAAGGTGGTATACCAGTTCCAAGCCCTGTGCTTTGGCCTAAGCACGGCACCTCTAGTGTTTACCAAATTGATGAGGAATATTGCCAAATTCCTGCATTTAGCAGACATCAGAGCCTCCCTCTATTTGGACGACTGGCTTTTAAGAGCTGCGTCAAGTCGTCGCTGTCTGGAGAATCTAAAATGGACTCTGGATCTGACCAAGGAATTGGGTCTCCTGGTCAATATGGAAAAGTCCCAACTCGTCCCATCCCAAACTATAGTATATCTAGGTATGGAGATTCAGAGTCAAGCTTTTCGGGCTTTTCCGTCGGCCCCCAGAATCAGTCAAGCCCAAGAATGCATCCAGAGCATGCTGAAGAAGGACCGATGTTCAGTCAGACAGTGGATGAGTCTGATAGGGACGCTTTCATCGCTGGACCAGTTCATCGCGTTAGGGAGACTCCACCTCCGACCCCTTCAGTATCACCTAGCTGCTCACTGGAGAAAGGACATGACGCTAGAAGCGGTCTCGGTTCCTATCTCCGAGAAGATGAAGTCTGCACTGACTTGGTGGAAGAACAACATTCTGCTCAGGGAAGGTCTACCACTGGCTGTTCAGACCCCCGACCACCTTCTCTTCTCGGACGCATCGGACACGGGCTGGGGTGCGACACTGGACGGTCGGGAATGCTCGGGCACGTGGAATTCGGATCAAAGAGCACTGCACATCAACTGCAAGGAGCTACTGGCAGTTCATCTGGCCTTGAGAAGCTTCAAGTCCCTCCTTCTAGGCAAGGTGGTGGAAGTGAACTCCGACAACACCACAGCCTTGGCGTACATCTCCAAGCAAGGAGGGACTCATTCGATGACGTTGTTCGAGATCGCAAGGGACCTCCTCACCTGGTCAAGAGATCGAAACATATCTCTAGTAACGAGGTTCATTCAAGGCGACATGAATGTCATGGCAGACCGCCTCAGCCGGAAGGGTCAGATCATCCCAACAGAATGGACCCTTCACAAGAATGTTTGCAACAGACTATGGGCCTTGTGGGGTCAGCCCACCATAGATCTGTTCGCTACCTCGATGACCAAGAGGCTCCCAAATTATTGCTCACCGATTCCGGACCCAGCAGCAGTTCACATAGATGCCTTTCTTCTGGATTGGTCCCATCTAAACCTTTATGCGTTCCCCCCGTTCAAGATTGTCAACAAGGTACTGCAGAAGTTCGCCTCTCACGAAGGGACAAGGTTGACGTTGGTTGCTCCCCTCTGGCCCGCGAGAGAATGGTTCACCGAGGTACTGCAATGGCTAGTAGACGTTCCCAGGACTCTTCCTCTAAGAGTGGACCTTCTGCGTCAGCCGCATGTAAAGAAGGTACACCCAAGCCTCCACGCTCTTCGTCTGACTGCCTTCAGACTATCGAAAGACTCTCAAGAGCTAGAGGCTTTTCGAAGGAGGCAGCCAGAGCGATTGCCAGAGCAAGGAGGACATCCACTCTCAAGGTCTACCAGTCAAAATGGGAAGTCTTCCGAAGCTGGTGCAAGGCGAATTCAGTATCCTCAACCAGTACCTCTGTAACTCAGATAGCTGACTTCCTTTTACACCTAAGGAAGGTAAGATCCCTTTCAGCTCCTACGATCAAAGGTTACAGAAGCATGTTGGCAGCAGTCTTCCGCCACAGAGGCTTAGATCTTTCCAACAACAAAGATCTACAGGACCTCCTTAAGTCTTTTGAGACCTCGAAGGAGCGTCGGTTGGCCACACCAGGTTGGAACTTAGACGTGGTTTTAAGGTTCCTGATGTCAGCAAGGTTCGAACCGCTTCAATCAGCCTCTTTTAAAGATCTCACTTTGAAGACTCTTTTCCTCGTCTGCTTAGCAACAGCTAAAAGAGTCAGTGAGATACACGCCTTCAGCAGGAACATAGGATTTACATCTGAAACGGCTACATGTTCCTTACAGCTTGGTTTTTTAGCTAAAAACGAACTCCCTTCTCGTCCTTGGCCCAAATCGTTCGAGATTCCAAGTCTGTCCAGTTTGGTTGGAAACGAACAAGAGAGAGTACTATGCCCAGTAAGAGCTCTTAAGTACTATTTAAGACGTACGAAGCCATTACGAGGACAATCAGAAGCTTTATGGTGCTCTATTAAGAAACCTGCTTTACCGATGTCGAAGAACGCAGTTTCTTATTACATCAGACTTTTGATTAGAGAAGCTCATTCTCATCTGAATGAGGAAGACCATGCTTTGCTGAAGGTAAGGACACATGAAGTTAGAGCTGTCGCAACTTCAGTGGCCTTCAAACAAAACAGATCTCTGCAGAGTGTAATGGATGCAACCTATTGGAGAAGCAAGTCAGTGTTCGCATCATTTTACCTTAAAGATGTCCAGTCTCTTTACGAGAACTGCTACACCCTGGGACCATTCGTAGCAGCGAGTGCAGTAGTAGGTGAGGGCTCAACCACTACATTCCCATAATCCCATAACCTTTTTTAATCTTTCTCTTGAAATGTTTTTATTGTTGTTTTTGGGTTGTACGGAAGGCTAAGAAGCCTTTCGCATCCTGGTTGATTTGGCGGGTGGTCAAATTCTTTTCTTGAGAAGCGCCTAGATTAGAGGTTGTGATGAGGTCCTTTAGTATGGGTTGCAGCCCTTCATACTTCAGCACCTAGGAGTCGCTCAGCATCCTAAGAGGATCGCGAGGCTCAGTAAGGAAGATGTACTTAAAAAGGCAGAGTAATTGTTCAAGTCGACTTCCTTACCAGGTACTTATTAATTTTATGTTTGTTATTTTGAATAACTGCTAAAATGAAATACGGAATACTTAGCTTCTAATGTTAACATGTATGCTGGTCTCCACCCACCCCCCTGGGTGTGAATCAGCTACATGATCAACGGGTAAGATTAATATTGAAAAATGTTATTTTTCAATATTAATCTTACCCGATGATCATGTAGCTGTCAACTCTGTTGCCCGACAGAAATCTAAGGTCGGGATACGCCAGCGATCGCTATACAGGTGGGGGTGTACACAACAGCGCCATCTGTGAGCAGGTACTCAAGTACTTCTTGTCAACAAGAACTCAATTTTTCCTCTGTCGTGCCACCGGCAAGACCTACTAATACGCCGTCCATAACTGGATTTGTTTTCACAACTTTTTGGTGAAGT
The DNA here is from genome assembly GCF_036898095.1 of Palaemon carinicauda. Taxonomy (NCBI): domain Eukaryota; kingdom Metazoa; phylum Arthropoda; class Malacostraca; order Decapoda; family Palaemonidae; genus Palaemon; species Palaemon carinicauda. Next base: position 51,356,651 of record NC_090754.1, read on the forward strand.
ACACTATTCCAGTTTTGAGCTTTCGCTATGCAGGGGTTTTATCTTCATTTCAAAACTTGAACTCGTTTTGGATAGATTTAATTATGGTGACGAAGAGAGTATGGACTCTCTTTCACTTTTAAATGGCCGACCCTTCCCTTAGACGGAAGTGTTGGTGACGAAGAGAGTATAGACTCTCTTTCACTTTTCAATGACCGACCCTTCCCTTAGACGGAAGTGTGTTTAGGTTTTTGGTAATTTTGCTTAACAAAGTTATAGATTTTTTTTTTATCTCTCCGCCATTTATAGGCCTCTTCGATTAACTTTCCATTTATTATAAACTTATAAAAAATTAATTTTTATGTTTGTTTATATGCGACCTTTCCTAATAGTAGGCGGTCCTTACTTGGAACCGAAGTTAATTAACTTTGAGCCCGTCATATCGTATTTCCTTTTAAGAATTTATGCTATTTTAATTTTAATGTTTTTGAAAGTATTTCTTTGATAGTCTCGTACTGTTTTCAAAGATGAACTAACGTTTTGTTTAGTCTCCGCAGTTGTTGACGTTCAGAACGTTCAACATGCGCTCTATCGTTACGATAGAGAGAGAGTTTTTCACGGTTTCACGTTGCAGTAAGAGTAAACCGATTCTAGCGTTTCGTTCATTCTTTCTTAGCTTAAATGGTTTTAATTCTAATAAAGGAACTTTTTATTTGGGAAACCTTTCAGTTTTTTTCCTTTAACAAATAATATGTTTTAACGATATATGATTGGGCTCATCTCTCAGGTTCTAAGTCAAGAGAGAGAGAGAGAGAGATAGAGACGGAGGGAGAGAGAGGAGAATAAACGTTTCGTTCAAGCGGGTAACGTTGTTCTCGTTTTTTACTCTTCTCCCTAGTCGCTATAGGGGAAGAAGGTAAAACGTTTCTAGAGTTTTATTCTTGTTCCCAGGCTTTATGCGGCGAGAGATTTTAAACGTAGTTTATTTGATCTAGTGTTTAGTCTCTTTTCCAGCCACTGAATTCTTTATCTTTCATTATGTTTTTCTGTTACATTGTAAAACTGTTTTCGCAATTACTACCTTTTAATGAAGGATAGGATTGCGTGTTTCAGGTACAAATCACTTAAAGTTTCGAGTTCAGTGAAATAAGTGCAAACAGAAAATCAAAAGTGATAAAGTGATATGCGCAAGTGTTACAGTGTTGCGTTCGAGGGTTCGTCTGTTCGTGCCAGTTGTTCACCTAGTCCGATACCTCTTACAAGCTCCCAAGCCCAGGGGAGAAGTAATGTCGAACGACTTATGGGTTCCACAGGCCTTGATCGACGAACAGACGTTTCCCTCCGTGGTTTCGGGTGTATCTACACACGTTGCCGACGTGATCACCCCACCCACACAAAGACGAGAGAGCCCATTTATTCCTCGTCTGCGGAAGAGGTTTCTCGCAGAAACCATGGACCAAATCTTGCAGCTTTTAAGTGCAAGTCGGTCCCTTCCGCGCAAGTCCAACGGCCTAGGTGTAGCCACTGGGTCAGTTCGGACTCTCTCCAGTCATCCGACGACTGCACACCTCCCAAGGAGGCAAGGTGGTACCGCAACAGGCAGTAACTCCGTCTGTTGCCGCACCAGCTGTTTTAGACCCTCAGTCACAACGGACAGTAGCTCCGTTTGTTGCCGTCTTTCATAGACCCTAGTGGTCCATGCTGCAGACTATACAGTCTCAGCTTGCTCCTTCATGCAGGAGTATCGTGCTGGAAGGTTGACAATGCACCTGTTAATCTACAACCTTCCACGGTTGTGCGCTCAGCAGATACTGCGGCTGACTGCTCCCACACTCCACCTGTGAGAGCTCCACCTCCGATGCGCAGTCGACCCTGCCAGACGCATGTTCATGCTGCACCCTCCATTGACATGCGTGAGCTACCGCATCAGCAGTGGGAAGGTGCTGTAGAGCTGCCGTGTTTTGACACAATGCGGCATGCTCCGCAACCCATGCGGCATGCTCCGCAACCCATGCGGCATGCTCCGCAACCCATGCGGCATGCTCCGCAACCCATGCGGCATGTTCCGCATCCCATACGGCATGCTCCGCAACCCACGGCAGTCCCTCCCACGCACCAACACTCCGCTTTTGTTGTTGCCAGCTCCCACTCTCCGACTGCGGAGAAGGTTGACGATGCACCCGTGGGCCTACACCTACCACGGTTGTGCGCCCGCCATGGCTTCCTGCTCCCACACTCTTGTTGTGAGAGCTCCTCCACCCATGCACAGTCAACCCTGCCAGATGTATGATGACTCCCACAGACACACGGAGCACTCCGTTGCCGTGCGTGAGCTACCACAAGCTGCCGTGTTTTAACACGGTGTGTCAGCCTCCGCAACACACTGTGGTTACCGCCACTCGCCCGCAGCAAACTAGTCAGTCAGGAGTTGAGGCTTCCCCACACAACTTTGGTTGTTGCCAACTCACAGACTGTCAAACAGTTACATGACGCTGCCTTCTGGTCTGCTACTAATACACCAGTGCTGTATGTCCTCACGCTCCTGTTGTGGTTGACAGTTCAGTTTTTGACAGTTCACAGACTGTCAAGCAGTTTCATAACGTTGCCTTCTGGTCTGCTGCTTTTGCACCAGTGAAACCCTCACTGAGATAACCTAGCTTTTCTCGGACATGGTTCCTGTAGATGAGAAAGTGCTGTTCTCCCTCCTTCTGATATTCCCTTGAGGACTCTGTCATTTGGAGAGGAGCCTTAAGCTGCTTAGCCTCCTATGGACTTTAATTAAAGCATAACATGCTTCCAGGGAGGGTAATTGGTTCCGCTTCAGTCGCTAACCCCGTCTGTTGCCACACCTGCTCCCATAGACCTTGGGCTTTGTTGCAAGACATGCAGTCCAAGCTTAGTCCTTGATAGAGGATTTTTTACGGAGAAGAACCTTCTTGCCAACGACCTTCCTACCGGTTGGTTGTACGCCCTGTTGACGCTGAGGTATCCTACTCACGTCCGCCAGTTGAGATGGTTCCTCCACCGGTGCGTCCCAGTGTGGGTTGCCAGTCGCACGTTGACGTTAAGCTACTCTCGGAGGTGGTTGTGGACGTTCAGTGTGTCACTGGGAAGACGTTCAACAACCAGCAGAGGTGACTTGTTGTGACGCAGTGCGGCAACCTCAGCAACCCGATAAGGGGTTGTCTGCACTACCCAGACAGTCTAGACAGTTTCGGGTTGTCGCTGTACTTCCTCGCATCCCCATGGTTGACAGTTCACAGACTGTGCAACAGTACCATGATCTTGTGTCCGGCTCCGTCACGCATCCACCAGTGCGACCGTATTCAGCGAGTCAGACGTTGCCCACTCCGTTGCCGTTTCCTCATCAGTTTCGGATGAGGAACCCTCTGATGAGGACATGGCTGAACAAGACGATCAACCCCCAGCCCTGCTATCCATCCAGAAGATGCTGAAGAAGGAATACGGCCCTGTCAGGCTGTGGATGAGTCTGGTTAGGACACTGTCATCCGTGGTTCAATTGGTGTCACTTGGAAGACTACACCTCCGTCCTCTTCGGTTTCATCTAGCTCTTCACTGGAAAAGGACAAGACGCTAGAAGCGGTCTCGATCCCGGTTTCCGGAAGATAAGTCTGGTCTTACCTGATGAAAGGACTTTACCAACCTTTTATAGGGTCTTCCCCTGACTGTTCAGACTCCCAACCACGTTCTCTTCTCAGACGCATCGGACGTAGGCTGGGGTGCGACCTTAGGCGGTAGGGAATGCTCGGGATTATGGAACTCGAGTCAAAGGACAATGCATTTTTTCTGCAAGAAGCTTCTGGCAGTACGTCTGACCTGGAAAAGCTTCAGGTCTCTCCTTCAAGACAAAGTAGTGGAGGTCAACACGGACAACTCCCTGCTTTGATGTTCATCTCCTAGCAAGGAGGGACCTACTCTCTGACATGGTGCGAGTTCGCGAGTGACCTCCTCTCCTGTTCAACAGGTCTAGACTTTTCACTAGTAACAAGTTTCTTCCAAGGCAACTTGAATGTCTTAGCAGATTGTCTCAGTAGGAAGGGACAATAATTCCAACATATTGGACCCTCCACAGAGATGTATGCAAGAGACTTTGGGTCACCTGGGGCCAGCCAACCATAGATCTCTTCGCAACCTCGATGTCCAAGAGGCTCTCAATACTTTGCTCACCTATCCCGGACCCAGCAGTGGTTCTTTTAGATGCCTTTCTACTAGATTAGTCTCATCTAGATCTATATGCATTCCCTCCGTTCTAGATTGTCAACAAGGTACTGCAGAAGTTCGCCTCTCACGATGGGACAAAGTTGACACTAATTGCTTCCCTCTGGCCCGCGAGAGAATAACTTACCGAGGTACTTCGATGGCTAGTAGACGTTCCCAGAACACTTCCCCTAAGGGTGGACCTGCTACGTCTGCCACGCGTAAGAAGGTACTCCAAGGCCTCCACGCTCTTCGTCTCACTGCCTTCAGAGTATCGAAAGACTCTCGAGAACTAGAGGTTTTTCGAAGGAGGCAACCAGAGCAATTATTAGAGCAAGGAGAACATCCACCCTTAGAGTCTACCAATCGAAGTGGGAAATCTTCCTAAACTGGTGCAAGTCAGTATCCGTATCCTCGACCAGTACCTCTGTAACTCAAATAGCTGACTTCCTCTTATATCTGAGGAAAGAGCGATCTCTTTCAGCTCCCACTTTCAAGGGTTACAGAAGCATGTTGGCATCAGTCTTCCGTCACAGAGGCTTAGATCTTTCCAACAATAAAGATCTACAGGACCTCCTTAAGTCTTTTGAGACCACAGCTAAAAGAGTCAGTGAGATTCATGCCTTCAGCAAGAACATCGGATTTTCATCCGAAACGGCTACATGTTCTACATCTTGGTTTTCTAGCCAAACACGAGCTGCCTTCTCGGCCTTGACCAATATCGTTCGTTATTCCAAACTTATCGTATGGTTGGAAATGAACTAGAAAGAGTATTATGTCCTGTAAGAGCTCTTAGGTTCTATTTTAAAAACCTTTACGAGGCCCGTCTGAAGCTTTATGGTGTTCAGTTAAGAATTCTTCCCTGCCTATGTCAGAGAATTCTTTATCCTATTATTTTCAGACTGTTAATACGAGAAGCTCATTCCCTTCTGAATGAGGAAGACCAAGCTTGGCTGAAGGTAAGGACACACGAAGTTAGAGCTGTCACAACTTCCGTGACCTTTAAACAAAATAGATCTCTGCAAAATATTTTCGACGCAACCTTTTGGAAAAGCTAATCAGTGTTCGCGTCTTTTATCTTAAGAATGTCCAGTCTCTTTACGAGAACTGCTACACTCTGGGACCATTCGTAGCAACGAGTGCAGTAGTGGTGGGGGCTCCACCACTACAATTCCCTAATTCCAGAACCTTTTTAATCTTTCTCTTGATTTTGGCGGGTGGTCAAATTCTTTCTTGAGAAGCGCCTAGATTAGAGGTTGTGATGAGGTCCTTTAGTATGGGTTGCAGCCCTTCATACTTCAGCACCTAGGAGTCGCTCAGCATCCTAAGAGGATCGCTAGGCTCAGTAAGGAAGACGTACTTAAAAAGGCAGAGTAATGGTTCAAGTCGACTTCCTTACCAGGTACTTATTTATTTTATGTTTGTTATTTTGAATAACTGCTAAAATAAGATACGGGATACTTAGCTTCTAATGTTAACATGTATGCTGGTCTCCACCCACCACCCTGGGTGTGAATCAGCTACATGATCATCGGGTAAGATTAATATTGAAAAATGTTATTTTCCTTTGTAAAATAAATTTTTGAATATACTTACCCGATGATCATGAATTTAAGGACCCTCCCTTCCTCCCCATAGAGAACCAGTGGACCGAGGAGAAAATTGAGTTCTTGTTGACAAGAAGTACTTGAGTACCTGCTCACAGATGGCGCTGTTGTGTACACCCCCACCTGTATAGCGATCGCTGGCGTATCCCGACCTTAGATTTCTGTCGGGCAACAGAGTTGACAGCTACATGATCATCGGGTAAGTATATTCAAAAATTTATTTTACTAAGGAAAATAACATTTTTATTAGTAAAATAAATTTTTGAATATACTTACCCGTTGATCATGAATTAAAGGACCCACCCTTCCTCCCCATAGAGACCCAGTGGACCGAGGAGAAAATTGGTTCTTTGTTGACAAGAAGTACTTGAGTACCTACTCGACAGATGGCGCTGTTGATGTACACCCCCACCTGTATAGCGATCGCTGGCGTATTCCGCCCGTAGGTTTTTTCTGTCGGGCAGCAGAGCTGCAGCTACATGATCAACGGGTAAGTATATTCAAAAATTTATTTTACTAATAAAAATAACATATTTTCAAACATCTAACCAAAAAATAGCCTTGTTCAAAGACCTAACCCAAATAAGCTTTTTTTCTGACCTCTTATCTTGAGTTGAAGCTTAAATTGGGCATCTTTCATCAATGCAAGATTTTTTTGCCATCCACTCATTTTTTTGTTTCTTCGACCATAATTATGGGGTTACCCCACTAGGAAAATGCGTTTTTAAGTGGGGACAAAACCAATAGCCATTTTATTACACCATTTGATTTTTGTGTAATAAGTAAGAATTACAAATGCTTCCTTGATTACTAGGGCAACTGCAAGTACTGTATTCAGTACTGTACTGTGTATTCTAACCTAACTTTATGGTGCCTGAGGGTGTTTGCTTGATTCTTGGACATATTCTGACTTGATTGCCATAAATAATTTGATTTAAAGAATTATAAGAACCCACCCAAGCTCTTATTAATGAAATGAGTGGGTTATTAGTCACTTAATTTTCTCTACGTTTTCAGAAAATTCATGCTCATATTGGGAACTGTACCTATGTTAATTTCTCAAGATATTATTCTAGAAAAGATGAAAAAGTAATTGTGTGTTTTTTTTTTTAATGGGGGTTTGTATGTTGAGTGTTATTGTTGTTAACAATTGCTAGTTACTATTACTAGATATAGCAATAGATAAATCTACTATTTATTGCCAATATTAATCTATAGTATCTTTGATAGGTTTTAATGTTGATGAATTAAACATGCTTGGTTAATCTATTAAACCTCCTCTGTCTAATAATAGATGTGAGACCACAGGACGTTTGGATGGGTAGAAGGAATAGCATTGAAATATAAGTACTGTACTGTACACAGTTACCTAATTTAACCTAACGTAGGATGCCAGGTTATAATTAACTGCAAGGGCTTTTCCTTCCTTGTAGAACCCCCCCCCCCCCCCCATGCCTTGTTCCAGGATACCATGAATTTTGAAATAAAATACTGGGATACATCCAAACTCCTTCGCTTCCTTCCCTTCCTTTGTCTTTTGTTGTCCTCTTTGTCAGTTTTCTTCTCAAGGAAATGGTAGATTTTCCTCCTCCCTCCTTAAACCCAATCTGATTCTAAACTCTAAAACAGTGTTTGTGAGACATGAGGAATTTGTAATGAGTTTATATTACATTTCATATGGAAATGAATGACATATTCATTAGAATAGCATGGGAATATATACTATCAATCAGAAATCCAGGTTTCATATTCAAATCTTTCAGTACTTTAAAGTAATCTCAGTTTCCAGAACATTTTGCAATTCAACATCTTTGTCAGATACTCTATAGACATCCGAATAAGATTGTGTGATGTGACTTCTCATATTTTATTTATACTTTCATAATCTTGTGTTTTGTGATCCACCTGTCTGTCTCTAATTGTTAGGTATTTGAGTTCCTCATCTCTTTGCTTCTTCATTTTCTTCTAGGTTTTTTTATTGTATTTTAATTGTTTATTATTTCTCTTGTAGTTTATTTATTTCCTTGTTTCCCTTCCTCACTGGGCTATTTTTCCATGGTGAAGCCCTTGGGCTTATATCATCTTGGTTTTCCAACTAGCATTATAGCTTTGCTTTTAATGATAATGATAATAAGAGAAATGTTTTAGTAGCCTCTCTCAGTCAGCAGGTACAGGTTGTAAGTTTAGAGTGATCCCTTCCTTCTGTGACCAAAAGGCTTCTCACTCTGGGATTACTAGTGATTAACCTGTTCACCACATGGCTATACAGAGAACACCTAGGAGTTTGTTTCCCTGTTTTAGAACCATGGGAAGTGTTTGAGGACACTGTACAACAACCATTGTATCACTATACCTACGCCTTTCCCCCATACAACTTAATTTGCCGGCAGATCAACAGAGTGTTGGTCACACCAGGTTTCAGGAACAAGATGAGTGGTACCCTGATCTATTAACATGTTTAGTTGGGCTCCCGAATTCCTCGTGGGAGTTGTCTGTGCCCATGAAGAGCTTTAAAAAATTGTGCCCACCTGGAGACCTCAGGACCAGGTGTGGGATGTAACTAGTGTACCTAAGTCTATAATGAGTGCTCCATGTGAGCCTTTGAGATGAGCATCAGACAAAGATCTAACGCTATCTCTATAAAAGTTTAAAGGCCACTCATAAATGGCAGAGGCAAAGGGCAGTGACAGTGCCCTAGCAAACAGGATAATGCCCTAGAGACTGACCATATATACATGCACTATGATCAGTGCCCAAGCTCCCTCTCCACCGAAGCTAGGACCAGGCAATGGCTACTGATGACTTAGCAGGTAGACCTATAGGCTCCCCCAACCCCCCATCCTTAGCTTACAGGGATGGTGGGGTTACAGATACTAAAGAAATTCATGAGTTTGAGCAGGACTCAAACCCCAGTCCAGCGATCGCCAGCCAAACAATCTTTTGGGTAACCTTAAGTTGTTCTGAAGTATGGAAAGAGGTAGCTTGCTCCTGAGTTCAGAGTGAGTGAGTGAGTGAGTGAGTGAGTGAGTGAGTGAGTGAGTGTGTGTGTGTGTGTGTGTGTGTGTGTGTGTGTGTAGCACAGATTTCCTATACCCTTTCTACCTGTGGGTGTGCTCTATATCCACAAGTCTTTTGTCATCTTTACCCTTGTTCCTGTGGTGGTTGCTCTTCAGGATATGTAGCCAGCCTAGCTCACGTGAAACAAGATATATCTCTTCTAAGATAGATGTTTGGGCATAAGTCTAGAATGAAGGGTATTGACTGGCCTTCTACCCTACTTTCTTCTTCTCATGGGGTGCAGCAGTCATGGCAGCTATGAGCTGGATCTAACAGCAGATGCAATTTAGCCTCATAATTGAGCAATCTTTCTTTACACGCAAGCTTTATTAAAAATATCTCCCACATCCTTTCAAACAAAGGATGAGTAGAATGTATTCGCGATCGTTTGTTAGACGCATATATACCGTATTCAGACATGACCCATATAAGGATATAGGTTCTTCCATGACTGATTACCATTTACACATAACTCCTGCGTCATCTTCCTGTTCAGAGTGTGAAGAGGTTGAGAGAAGTCATCACCTTCATTCTTATGCAGGATTAGGTTGTCTGACATTTCTCTGGAAAGTTAAACCAGGCAGATTTTGGTTCAAAGAGACTTCTTCCCCCTAAGAATGAGTCTCCTATTAAAGGATGGACGTTTTTATTTATATAAAAACATAAAATTTTTTTAATTTTTGTATGTTTCTTAGTTATACAAACCCTAGAGCTTTTCAGTCACATTTTCCCACTTCAACTCAATCGCAAATCCAGGCCTAAGGTCAAAAGGATTGTCTGGTTGACAGACAGTTTGGCATAGCTTTCCCACCACCTTTTGGTAGATAAAACTACCTTGTTAAACTCTTAAGATCCATTCCAGCTTCGCTGAAATCAAATTTCCATTGAAAGACTCTGATTTTAATACTGTAGTTGGGAAAAATATAAATCACATTAAAAATTTGTACTGTAATTTACTTAGCTATACAAATCTAAGTTCTTTAAGTTCCACTTCCAGCCTCAACCACTCCTCTCAGTTCCAGGCAGAAGGTCAAAAGTGCTAGTTTCCCTGACTGGCGGGTGGGGTTGGCTTCTCTGCAATACTTGTCAGTTCTGTAGTTATAAATACTGTACCACATTAACGATTCAGTGGCCGGTTTAGCTTGCACTGAAGACATACTTTATATTTAAAAGACTTATCTATGTATAACTATGATAAATGCTAATTACTGTGTACTGTACAATACTTTAAAGAATTTTGATTAATGCAATACAATATAAAAAACTTTGATTGCTAAATTGATGGAATAGTATTTTGACTTATGGTACATATGTGAATCAATAAACAACTGATTTCAGTTGCTATTTTGCTGCTTAGTTTTATTTAATAACCCATCTGTACAATGTGAGTTAACCTTGGTCATCTGTTTTCACTGATTCCTATTTTGCAGGTATTCAAAATCGCCATTCGGGCTCAACTTGAAAATGTTACTAATTTAGAGGCACCAGGAGAAGATTTTCAGTACTGTATTAAGGTAAGGATGGCTTTTTCATTTTCATATAATATAGATGAATTTGGTACTTGGAGTCATACACCGTGTAGTATACTGTACACTTTTCACACATTTTTGGTTTTCAATAACTTTTTCAAAGATTTTGAAGGAGAATTTTGGAAGTAACTATTTTTTTTCTAGTCAGTTAGGCCTATAAGAAACTAATGTAGGTGTCCCGCCAAGAAGACTGCTTGATATTTAGATAAAATGCACACATACACCAGGGTATAACTACTTTCTCCCCCCTACCCGAGGAAGGGGAGAGACCGAGTAGTTATACATGTCGGGCAATGCTCCTGAGCATGACCAGAAAAAAAAAATATATACATATACTGTATATACATACATACATACAGTAGAATCTCAGTATTTGAGCATCTCAAAGCTCGGACAGATTGATTTTCGACCAAAAAGTTCAAGTGAAAAATGTCCCTATTCTCAAATATTTGGTACTCAGCCAATGCAAGCAAAAGCCCGCCAACCCAAATGCCACCAATTACGCGTTGGTTATTGTTTTGGATGAACGTAAACATATGATTTTCTTCTTATTTTGTGTTACTGTATACTGTGCTATATCTTTCTTTGTTCCTGCACTAATACAAACCTTCCACTACAGTGAGCCCTCGCTACTTCGCGGTTCAACCATCGCGGTTTTTTTCATAACCCATATATATATATACATATCGTGGATTTTCCGGAAATTTCGAAAATACCATGATATCTGAAGACCCCAAATACGATATTTCGTTACCTGTAATTCCATTAATACTGTAATTAGTAATATCTGCTCTTACTGATTGTTCATTGCATTACATATGACATATAATTCAGCACAGAAAGAAATAAAACACGAAAAGAGAATGTGATCATACGATAATTCAGTACTGTATACAGTATGTAGTAAAATTAAATTGAATATGAAACGCAAATCAGATGCAGTCATACCATATTAGAATGGTGTAAGGCTGCTGATGGCTACTAATGTACTACAAATGTAATGGATGTGCATCTTTCCCATGAATCTTTTGTATGTATACGTACGTAGTACTGCATCCAATAATATTCTTTGTTGCAAAAATCACATCTCGAATAAGCGTACGAGAGAGAGAGAGAGAGAGAGAGAGAGAGAGAGAGAGAGAGAGAGAGAGAGAGTGAGAGAGACATATCCTACAACAAAACAAGCGTAAAATAGCGTACGTAAAGCTGTATTATTATTATTGTTATTATTATTATTATTGTTGTTGTTATTAAAATTATTATTGTTATTATTATTATTATTATTATCATTGTTATTATTATTATTATTATTATTATTATTATCATTATTTATTATTATTATTATTATTATCATTATTTATTATTATTATTATTATTATTATTATTATTATTATTAGTGTACAGTATACGTAGGGTACCTTGTACTTTGAATTGGTAACCTACGTAGCACATAAGACGGGTTATGATTGGTTCAAGCGCTGATAGATGACGAATCAGAACCCAAGTTTTGTTATCTAGCCTGTGATTGGTGTTTTGCCCGCATCTCCAACCCGCAGCATCTACGTATTCGCGGTCACTTTGTCTCCCGCCGTATCGCTGTGTAGATGTTGTTAAGTTATTGTGGACTTTAATCTGTGCTGTGCGTGACTGTTTTAAGTTGAACTTTTTGTTGAACTTTCTGTTAAACCCTACTGTACAATGCCTCCCAAGCGTTCTGCTTCTACTAAGGCTGGTAGTGAGCCTAAACGCCACCGAAAAATGATGACGATTGCTGAGAAGGTGACACTTCTCGATATGTTGAAAGAAGGCAGAAGTTACGCGGCCGCAGACCCCGAAGACCTGACGAAATCGGCCAGTGAAGAAGACAGTGAAACAAAGGAAGAGATCCAAGAAATTGTCGAAGAAACAGGCTTAACATTAGAACGGCTTGCCAAGCTCTGCAACCTTGCAAAGGAGTTGAGAGAATTGTCGCAAGAGTGGGACGAGGATATGGTTTGTTCTATGCAATTCTGCAACAAAATCGATGTAGACATGACTCCCTACTGGATGCTCTTAAAGGGAAAAAAGAAGCAGCGGCAGCAACTTCCGATCACGATGTTCTTCCAGCCTCGCAAAAAAGAGCCAGTTCCTCCTGCTACTATGCCCTCGGAAGAAATTGAAGAAGTGTCCCAGGAAGAAGTTGAAGAGGTGTCCCAGGAAAAGACACCTCCGTCTGAAGAGACGTAAAATACTATCATTGGCTGCACAGTAGAAGACATCATCAGCTTCATCATCATCATTTCTATTGTGCAGCAAATTCATCGCCATCATCATTCAAGTTTTTCTTGAACTTCTTTCGTGGTGAGTACAGTAACAATCTTTATTTTTTACTTTAATATTCTAACATTTTAATATTTGTGCCTGTTTTAGTTTAGTACTGTATGCATTAAGTTAAAGGGAAGGTTTTAAAAGTCTGAAGAGTATACGTGTTGTAACCTATCATATTTTTTTTGTTTAAAATTTACATTTACGTACGTAAAACAATCTCTCTCTCTCTCTCTCTCTCTCTCTCTCTCTCTCTCTCTCTCTCTCTCTCTCTCTCTCTCTCTCGTAAATTGTTTTCCTGCTTTGCTACGTACCGTATGTACTGTATGATTTTATATAGATACGGTAAGTTATATTTGTAATAACATATTTTCTAAAAGCTTTTACTGTAAATATTATTATTTATCACTTTCATCATGCGCGTTAAATGCCTTCTTTGTTTACTGAGCGGGGTTGTTTACTGAGTGTACTTTATGACGCCGTCGTTTCAGGCGGCGTCATAAAGAAAAACATTTCATTTGGAAGTCCTAAGAAAAATTAAGTAAAACATTGGTAATAACAAAATCAACATACTGTATAATCAATATAATCGATGCAAAAACTAACCTATACACATATGTGTACACTAAATGCGTTTTTTTCTTCATTATGATCAGAGAAACGTAAACAAAACATTGGTTGCCATTTTTTATCGTGCTTTTTGGCGTGTTTAGGAAACGCATGATATAAAATCGCCTTTAATATTTGTGCCTGTTTTAGTTTAGGGTACTGTAGTACATGCATTAAGTGTTCTGTACATTAAAGGGTAGTTTGTTAACAGTACTACGTACAAGGGAAGGTTTTAAAAGTCTGAATATACATGTTAAATAAATAGGTAAATATGGTGTCACTACTTCGCGGATTTTCACCTATCGCGGTCGGGTCTGGAACCTATCTACCGCGATAAACGAGGGTTCACTGTATTTATATTGGGTACAGGTATATTGTTTTTGGCGAAGCTGAACTAGCCATGATAATTTTTAGTGAGGGATAACTACTGCACCCTCTAGTTAGCAAGGAGGAGCTGGGGGTAGTCAGCTAACCCTCTCACTCATACACCTGGGTTGAATAACAACTTTGCTTTCTTGGCTCGGTAAAGATGGACATATTACTCGTGCTCTCCGGATTTAACTGGCTTAGATAATTCTCTTTTTCTTTTAAGATTGTGTGTGTGTGTGAGTGACTTTGTCCCATGCGCACTTGTCCAGGTCCCAAAGGCTGCGCTTGTGATACCTTCATGTCCAACATTGAGGCGGACTCCCACCTGCTATGTCCGACCTGTCGAGGCCGCCGATGTTCAAGGGACGACACCTGGATAGAGTGTAGTGAGTGTTCTGCCTCCCAATGGGAGAGGTTCGGGCAACTGAAGAAGAAGTCAGAGCGTGATCCTCTGCTTTTGGAGTCTTCCTCGAAGTCAAAGAAACACTGGTCTTCTACTTCTACCCCCCAATCTCTTCCCGAAGCTGCTCCTCCGCCGGTTCTTTCTATAGAAACGTCAAGTAGCAGCGCAGCCCTGGTTACTCCAGGTCAGCCTTGTGATTCCGGGGACAGTGTTGACTTCCCTAGTGAGTAGGCCCTGTCCATTCCTGCAGGGGGTGCCTGTGTTATGTCCAAGTTGCTTTCTTTTTGGCCACCACTGGATGTTGGAGGCCTCCCCTCAAAGGAGGTTCTCTTTGACCTATTTCAGATTGGAGCGGACAGTAGTTGTTCGTCTCCTTCCTCCGCGGAGGTTCGTCCTCTTCCTGTGGGCGCAGGTGCTGCAGCCTGTCAGTCCGACTTTTGGTCTCCTGTGACTGACTCTGAGGGTGTAGCTGATCCACCAGGGGCAGTAACAGCTCACTCTTGCAGTGTTTCCCATGCAGGGAAACACACATCTCGTTCGCGAGGGAGAGCCGCCAAAGGGTAACAGGAGCTCAGAGACTCCCATGCCTCTTCTCTAAGGGCAGAGGTAGAAGCCGGTCTTAAGCGTAGTTCACCTCCTGGCGAACAAGTCTCCGCCCCAAGGGATATGATAAATAAATAGATTCTAAAAATAACACATTTGGAATATTTTGTATTTTTCTTAACTACAGCACTGTATACAGACCTGGAGATCTACATAGGAGCATTATTTCGGCGATAGCTGAAACCAGCCGATAAAGCTTTTGCAAGGTGTAACTACCTTCCACTAGTTAGCAGAAGTGATCCGCAAAGGAGTCAGCCCTTCGAAGCGAAGTCCAGACCTTGTTGGAGAAAGGTGCTCTCTGAGAGGTCCGCGACACGTTTCCAGGTTTTCACAGTCGACATTTTCTTGTAGGAAAGGCGTCTGGAGGGTGGAGACCAGTCATTGATCTCTTCCCCGTGAAAAAATTTGTCCAGAAAACTCCGTTTTGGATGGAGACTCCCAACACAGTCAGACTCGGTACCAGACCGAAAGACTTCATGTGCACTCTGGATCTGAAGGACCCGTACTTCCAGATCCCAATCCATCCGTCTTCCAATAAGTATCTAATATTCTCTCTAGACCATATATTATACCAGTTCAAGGTGCGGTGTTTCTGTCTTTCCACAGCACCTCAGGCTTTCACAAGAGGGTTCGCCATTGTGTCAGCATGGACTCACAGACTCGGCATCCGTCTCCTAAGATAACTGGACGACTGACTGGTTCTAGCAGACTTGAAGGCGGCCCTTCTCCGCCATGGAGACAAGCTTCTAAGGTTTTGCCAAGATCTGGGGATCATGGTAAACCTCGAGAAGTCTCATCTGATTCTCTCTCAAAAACTGGTATACCTAGGCATGCTATTGTACACTGTAAGGCACAAAACATATCCATCAGACAAAAGGATTTGGAGGTTGAGGAAGGTAGCACGGCCCTTCCTCAGGCGGAAAGAGCTCCCAGCGCAGCGCTGGGTGCATCTGCTCGGTCATCTCTCTTCTTTGGTACATTTAGTTCTCCACAGCCACCTGAGGATGAGATCTCTCCAGTGGCGGCTGAAATCCCAATGGAATCAGACCACTGATTCCAGGGAGACATTAGTCCGCGTAGGGCAAGAGGAACGGACAGACCTCAGATGGTGGCTGACAGACCTAAACCTCTGCAAAGGGGCCGATCTTCTCATTTCCCCCCGGAATTGATGCTCTTTTCAGATGCCTCAAAAGAAGGCGGGGAGCCCACATGCTGCGCCATATCACCTCCGGCCAGTGGTCCGAATCCAAAAGGTATTAGCATATAAACCTTTTAGAAATGAGGGCAGCATTCCTCGCCCTCAAACAGTTCCACCAGTTCCTGGCGGGGCACTCTGTGTTGTTAATGAGCGACAACACCTCAGTAGTTGCTTATCTAAACAAGCAAGGCGGTACCTTTTCGTACCCGCTGTGCCATCTAGCAGTACAGATACTCATGTGGGCAGAAGGCAACTCGGTCTCCTTATCGGCTCGCTTTATTTCGGGCAAGCAGAATATGTTAGCGGACAGTCTGAGCAGAGCGACTTAATAGTGGGCTCCGAGTGGTCTTTGAATCATCTAGTAGCCAACAAAGTCCTGACTTTGTGGGGTTCCCCGACTGATCTGTTCGCAACGGCCCTGAACTTCAGCCTCCAATTGTACTGCTCACCAGTCCCGCATCCCCTGGCTCTTTGCCAAGATTCATTCCAACATCAATGGGAGAACATGGACAGGTTTGTATAGTAAGGAAAAATACAAAATATTCAAAATTTGTCATTTTTAGAATTTATTTTTTTAAATATTAAACTTAGCCGGTGAATATATAATAGCTGACGTCTCGGACGGCTCGACAGAAAAACACAAAAACTCGCGAGCGATCGCCATGAAGGTTGCGGGTGTGCCCACCAGCGCCAACTATCGGCCAGATACCGCATATACATGTAAACAGCTCCAGTTCTTCTCTGTCGGTCTTGTCGACAAGTTGATTCCATTACTCGCTGTTGACCTGGAGTTTTTCGTCATTCTTGGTGAAGTACTTCTTTTTGGTTTTGAGCTTTCGCAGTGCAGGTGTTTTTATCTTCAATTTAAACTCTTGAACTCTTTTTTGGATAGATTTTATTTTTGATGACTTTGGATTGTTTTTGGATTTTCTTTGACTTTTCAAAATGGCTGACCCTTCTCCAATTCCTAAATTTCGTAAATGTAATGCTAGGGATTGTAACAAACGTCTTCCAAAGGCCTCTCTCGACCCACATACCGTGTGTTCTAATTGCCGGGGTAAAACCTGTCAATTAGGAGATCGGTGTGATGAGTGCGTGGTACTTTTGGAATTTGACTGGCTAGAGTTTGATAAGTATTCTCGTAAGCTAGAGAGAGATAGGGTGAGGAGAAGTTCCTCTAGATCATTAGAATTTTCCTCCTCCCATGCCCCTGAACCTAATCCTTCCCCAGTAGTAGTTGTGCCTGAACCTTCTACTAGCACTCATGAACCATCAATGCGGGATATGTTGCGTGCCATTCAAGCGTTGGGCGAGAGAGTTGAATCTTTGGCTACGGACCGTAATCAACTCATGGCGGATGTTAAAGTGTCAGAGTGCCACATTAGAAAATCGTGGGGATAAAGTGATTAGTGCGCAAAGTGTTATCAGTGTTGCGACCGAGGGTTCGTCTGTTCGTGCTTGTCGTTCGCCTAGTCCGAGACCTCTTGCAAGCTCCCATGCACCAGGGAGAAGTAATGTCGTAGGACTTATGGGGACGAGAGGCTTTAACCAACGAACAGACGTTCCCTCTATGGTTTCGGGCGTGTCTCGTCAAGACCGCCCCTACCATAAGACGAGCGAGGCGGTTTTCTCCTCGTCATCCGAAGGCTTCTCGCGTAAGAAACCGTGGAGCAAGGTTTCGAGACCCTTAAAGCGGAAGTCAGTCCCTTCAGGACAGGTCCAGCGTCCTGGTTGTAGCCATTGGGACAGCTCTGACCCTGTGCAGTCATCGGAAGACTGCTCGCCGCCTAAACAGAAGCGTAACACGGGCTCCGAGAGTCTTAGTTTAGGCAATGTTTTGCAGTCACAGACGTTACCATCGTCTCGACCCGTACCCACTTCCGTTGATCCTAAATGGGTTGTCCTGCAGGATATGCAGAATAAGCTTGCCTCTCTTATGGAGGAGTATACTGCTGAGCAGGTTCACGATGATCCTCGCCGTTACGCTGATCGAGATCCTGGCCGTCAGCCGCCCAAACGAGCCTTTGCTCGTCCTGTTGACGTTGACGTTACAAAGTCACGTCAGTCACGTGACTTAGAGCCTCACTCGATGCAGTCCCGTGTTGACTTTCAGCCGCTTGTGGACGTTCAGCCGCTGCCGCATGCTCGTGTTGACGTTCAGGACGTTCACCGACCAGCTAAGTTGACTTGTTTTGACGTTGAGCGTCAAGCACCGCAGTCTAGAGTTGTTTTAACTGCTCAATCTAGGCTGTCAAGGCAGTCTCGAGTTGACGTCGAGCGTCCTCCCGCTCCTGTTGTTGTTGCTAGTCAGTCCGTTAAGCAGTTACATGACGTAGCGTCCTGGACTGCTGCTGATGCTCCTTTGCGTGTGGACTCTGCTTGTCAAGCATTGCCACCAAGGCAGGTCTCTCCCTTGCTTGAGACTCATCAGTTGTCGGACGAGGTTCCTTCAGATGAGGACGTTGCTGATCCTCCTCCTAATGATAATCCTTTGGACGTTTTATCTGATGTAGAAGAACCTAAGGCTGTACAACCTTCGATGGATTTTAAGAAAATCATGATGATTTTCAAGGATCTTTTCCCAGATCATTTTGTTACTGTTGCTCCTCGTTCGCCTCCGTCTGAGTTTGCGCTAGGCTTAGCTCCTACCAAGCCTGCCTTTACTAAGCTAGTGCTTTCTCGCTCTTCTAAGAGGGCTTTACGTCTTCTAGGCAACTGGTTGGTTACCAGGAGGAGTTTGGGGAAGACGGCCTTTGCCTTCCCACCTTTTAAGCTAGCTTCTAGATCGAGCGTCTGGTATGACACGGGAGAAGTTCTCGGCTTGGGAGTCCCTGCCTCTGCCCAGGGTGACTTCTCAAGCCTCGTAGACTCTCCCCGTCGCCTGGCCATGAGACGCTCGAAAATTTGTTGGTCCTCCTCGGACCTTGACCATCTCCTTAAAGGCGTATACAGGGCCTTTGAAGTTTTTAACTTTCTAGATTGGTCTTTAGGAGCATTAAGTAGGAAGATCTCGTCTGCTGACCAAGATGTATCCTTACTTATTATGTCCTGTATGGACAAAGCCATCCGCGATGGCTCCAATGAGCTTGCCTCCACCTTTATGCTTTATGTCGGGAGTCTTGAAGAAGAGAGAAACCCTTTGCTCTTTCCTTTCAGCAGGAGTTACTCCCTGTCAAAGATCGGAACTGCTCTTTGCTCCCTTATCGGCTGCTTTGTTTCCACAACAGCTGATTAAGGACATTGCTGCTTCGCTTGTGCAGAAGGACACACATGACCTGATGGCTTCTTCTGCTCGCAAGGGAGCTCCTTCTTCATCCTTTGTTGTGAGACCCAGAATCGAGACTCCTGCGTCGAGGTTTATCCCGCCCTTTCGTGGCAGAGCTCCCAGCAGGGGAGGCTCTCGTGCCGAGGGAAAGAGAGGTAAGAGGAGAGGAGCCAAGTCCTCCCGTGGCAGAGTCTGACTGCCCACGTCCTCAGACAGCGGTAGGGGCCAGACTGAACAACTTCTGGCAGGCCTGGGAGAAGAGGGGTGCAGACCAAGAGTCTGTTCTGTTGCTCAAGGAGGGGTACAAAATACCTTTTGTATGCAGACCTCCTCTAGTAACAGTTCCCATAGACCTCTCTCCCAGGTATCGAGAGGAGTCAAAGAGACAAGCTCTACATCACGAAGTGTCTCTGTTGCTAGAGAAGGGAGCGGTGGTGAAAGTCTCGGACCTTCAATCACCGGGGTTTTACAACCGTCTCTTCCTAGTCCCAAAGCATACAGGAGGTTGGAGGCCAGTGCTAGACGTCGGTGCGCTCCACGTTTTTGTTACGAAAACAAAATTTACGATGGAGACCACGAAGTCCGTCTTAGCAGCGGTCAGAGAGGGAGACTGGATGGTCTCTCTCGACCTGCGAGATGCGTACTTCCACATTCCTATACACCCGGATTCCCAACCGTTTCTGAGGTTTGTTTACAGGAATGTGGTGTACCAGTTTCGAGCACTGTGCTTCGGCCTCAGTCCTGCTCCTCTCGTGTATACGAGGCTCATGAGGAATGTGGCAAAATTCCTTCATCTTTCGGGAATTCGAGCCTCCCTGTACTTGGACGACTGGCTTCTCAGAGCATCGTCCAGTCATCGCTGTCTGCAGGATTTACACTGGACGTTGGGTCTGGCAAAGGAGTTGGGACTTTTAGTCAACTTAGAAAAGTCCCAACTGATTCCATCCCAGACGATTATATATTTTGGGATGGAGATTCGCAGTCTAGTTTTTCGGGCTTTTCCGTCTGCCACCCGAATAGAACAAGCCCTGCTCAAAGTCCGACTCATGCTGAAAAGAGAACGTTGTTCAGTAAGAAGCTGGATGAGTCTCGTAGGGACTCTGTCATCCCTGGAGCAGTTTGTCTCGCTAGGGAGACTTCACCTTCGCCCTCTCCAGTTCCATCTAGACTCTCACTGGAACAAGAACAAGACTTTAGAGGCTGTATCAATCCCGGTCTCCGAACCAGTAAAAGCATGCCTGAACTGGTGGGACAGCAACATCAGTCTGAGAGAGGGTCTGTCCCTAGCAGTCAAGAACCCAAACCACGTGTTGTTCTCAGACGCGTCGGATTTGGGTTGGGGTGCGACTCTGGACGGTCAGGAATGCTCGGGTCTTTGGACCTCAGCTCAGAAGAGCATGCACATCAACGGCAAGGAGCTATTAGCAGTCCACTTGGCCTTGATGAATTTCGAGAGCATTCTGCGAAACAAAGTGGTAGAGGTCAATTCAGACAACACCACAGCTTTGGCGTACATCTCCAAGCAAGGAGGCACTCACTCCCACACGCTGTACGTGATCGCAAGGGACCTCCTCATATGGTCAAAAAATCGAGGCATCTCCCTGTTGACAAGATTCATCCAGGGGGACTTGAACGTCTTGGCAGACTGTCTCAGTCGGAGAGGTCAGGTGATCCCCACGGAATGGACCCTCCACAAGGACGTGTGCAAGAGTCTTTGGGCGACTTGGGGTCAACCCACCATAGACTTCTTTGCCACCTCGTTGACCAAAAGGCTCCCAATCTATTGCTCGCCAGTCCCAGATCCAGAGGCGATCCACATAGACGCGTTTCTACTGGACTGGTCTCACCTGGACTTGTATGCATTCCCAACATTCAAGATAGTCAACAAGGTACTGCAGAAGTTCGCTTCTCACGAAGGGACAAGGTTGACGTTGGTTGCTCCCCTCTGGCCCGCGAGAGAGTGGTTCACAGAGGTACTTCAATGGCTGGTAGACATTCCAAGGAGTCTTCCTCTAAGGGTAGATCTCTTACGACAGCCCCACATAAAGGATCTTCATCAAAGCCTCCCCGCGCTTCGTCTGACTGCCTTCAGACTATCGAAAGACTCTCAAGAGCTCGAGGCTTTTCGAAGGAGGCAGCCAGAGCGATTGCGAGAGCTAGGAGAGCTTCTACCATCAAAGTATACCAGTCGAAGTGGGAAGTCTTTCGAGACTGGTGCAAGTCAGCATCTGTGTCCTCTTCCAGTACCTCTGTAGCCCAAATCGCAGATTTTCTCTTACATCTGAGAAATGTTCGCTCCCTCTCAGCACCCACTATTAAGGGCTACAGGAGCATGTTGGCTTCGGTCTTTCGACATAGAGGCTTAGATCTTTCCAATAATAAAGATCTCCAAGATCTCCTTAAGTCTTTCGAGACCTCTAAGAAACGTCGTATGGCGACTCCTGGATGGAACTTAGACGTGGTCCTAAGGTTCCTGATGTCAGACAGGTTTGAGCCATTACATTCAGCCTCCCTGAAGTATCTCACCCTCAAGACACTTTTCTTAGTGTGCTTGGCTTCGGCTAAAAGGGTCAGTGAGATTCATGCCTTCAGTAAGAACATCGGCTTTTCCACAGATAAAGCCACATGTTCACTTCAGCTTGGTTTCCTGGCCAAAAATGAACTGCCTTCTCGTCCTTGGCCTAAGTCATTTGATATACCTTGCCTGTCAGAGATCGTAGGCAACGAACTTGAAAGAGTACTGTGTCCAGTAAGAGCTCTTAAGTTCTACTTAGCTCGTACTAAGTCCTTACGAGGTGGATCTGAGGCCTTATGGTGCTCAGTTAAGAAGCCATCATTACCTATGTCAAAGAATGCTTTGTCATATTTTATCAGATTTTTAATCCGAGAGGCTCATTCTCACTTGAATGAAAAAGACCGTTGCTTGCTTAAGGTTAAGACACACGAAGTAAGAGCTATAGCAACTTCCGTGGCCTTTAAGCAAAATAGATCTCTGCGAAGTATTATGGACGCGACCTTTAGGAGAAGCAAGTCGGTATTCGCGTCATTTTACTTAAAAGATGTCCAGACTCTTTATGAGGACTGCTACACACTGGGTCCATTCGTTGCAACGAGTGCAGTAGTGGGTGAGGGTTCTACCACTACATTCCCTTAATTCCAATATCCTTTTAATCTGTCTCTTGAAATGTTTTTAATCTTGTTTTCGGGTTGTACGGAAGGCTAAGAAGCCTTTCGCATCCTGGTTGATTTGGCGGGTGGTCAAATGTCATTTCTTGAGAGCGCCCAGATTAGGGGTTTGATGAGGTCCTGTTGTATGGGTTGCCGCCCTTGATACTTCAGCTCCTGGGAGTCTTTCAGCATCCTAAGAGGATGGCTGGGCTTCGTGAGGAAGACAGACTAACAAGGCAGAGTAATCGTCAAAGTCAGCTTTCTTACCAGGTACCTATATTTATTTGGGTTTTGTTATAATATAACTGTCAAAAACTCTAAGCATATATGCCGTAAACTGTATTAATACTGGTCTCTACCCACCACCATGGGTGTGAATCAGCTATTATATATTCACCGGCTAAGTTTAATATTTAAGAATGATGTTTTGATTATAAAATAAATTTTTGAATATACTTACCCGGTGAATATATAAATTAAAGGCCCCCCCTTCCTCCCCGATAGAGACCCAGCGGGATGAGAAGAACTGGAGCTGTTTACATGTATATGCGGTATCTGGCCGATAGTTGGCGCTGGTGGGCACACCCGCAACCTTCATGGCGATCGCTCGCGAGTTTTTGTGTTTTTCTGTCGAGCCGTCCGAGACGTCAGCTATTATATATTCACCGGGTAAGTATATTCAAAAATTTATTTTATAATCAAAATATCATATTAATTAGATGGAGATATTGAAGGCCTTGTGAGACATTATACTGATTTTGATGGTAAATATCTAAATGAAGTGCATGAATTGTAGTTTGTTCCAACACAAAGTACTTACCTCGAACTACTTTCTTAGGAGTATCTGGGATCTCCTCCCATCCAACCAGAATTTTGTGTAGTTTACCCTACTCCCATTTTCTATGCGGGGCATCTCTGGCGGTGTGATACGCACCCAGAGACGACCCGGGGTCAGAGAGCATGCTTGCTCAGGTCTCGCTCTCCAGTGAGTTTCTGGTCGCGTCGGCGTTAACACCCCGACGCTCTCTCTTAACCCAGTGCGACCCTTTGTGTCCCCGATCCCTTTGTGTCTCATGCGGTCCCCACGTGGTCCCTTTGTGTGTTTCCCTATCCTTTCCCTCTGTGTTCCTGTGTCTCGTGGTGTATTACTAGTGCGTTATGGAGCATCCCCGTTGTTGCCCTGGGCCTGTGGCTGGAAAATCATGTGGCGCTTTCCTCTCTAAGCCTGAAGTTGAGCCGCACTCCTTGTGTTCGTCGTGTAGGGGCAGTGTGTGTTCCCCTACAGCCACGTGTCCGGAGTGCGAGTCCTGGAATGAAGTGCAGTGGGTGCGGTACGGCACTAAGAAGAAGAAGGCCTCTCGACGGTCCCCTAGGAAGTCCAGCGTCTCTTCGCCCCTCGCTTCGCCCGGCGTCCCGTCGGACAGAGTCTCTCTGCCGTCTTCCCCTACCCAGAGTAGGGGTCGAGGTAAGTCTGTTGTGGGGAAGCGGCCCGTGGCCCTTCCCCAGGAGTCTGAGTTACCTGACAGTGGGATTATGTCTTCGGTCCAGGCAAGTGGGGGGCGGGTGTGTATCCGGGAGACGGAGCCCTGTTGAAAGCAGGTCCCGTCTCTTCGGACGATCCGATGTTGGGAAAAACGGCAACAGTCTCTTCTCCCGCCTCTTGGGCAGGTTTTTCAGGTGCGTCAGCAGCGGAGGGTGCCGCCATCAGACACCCTCGGGTGGGCGCCTCCGAAGACGCCCTTCAGATCGCCCCTGAGGACAGAAGAGGAGTTTGAGACCTGGTTCCCCAGCGAGGAGCTCCCCCGCTCCCCTCCAACGCCTTCAGCTACGTTCCCGGCGGACTTCATGGAGCCTTCGTCTCCGGCCGAACCCCATGCAGAACCACCAACAACGCGGCAAGATTCATGCCCTCCAACGAGGTCCTACAGGTCTTCGGGCTCCTCGGTCGAGGCCTACTCCTACTCGTCAGAAGACGGGGCCCCGAGAGACCATAGGAGACGACGAGATAGGTCCCGCAGGAGAAGATCTCGAGCGCGCTCCCATTCACGCTCCCCCAAGAGGAAGTTCAGGAGAAGTCTTTCGCTGGAGGAGGAATGGGTGCGAGTCTCCATTCCCCGTAGCCAACCCCTGGGGGTTGCAGCAGTCGCGGGCACCTCGGGATGGCGCCCCAGGCCCCGCTCACCGGTAGGCTTTGTCGACGAAAGGAGGTATGACCGACGGAGGGACTCGTCTCATCAGGCACCAAGGGACAGACATAAGTCTGTGAAGGTTCCGACTCCACCCATCCAGTTGGGAGAGTCGCCCCTTTGGTCTGACAGCCGCGTCCCGGCTTCAAGATCTTCGATGAGTCGTCCAGAATGGGAGAAACACCTTTCTTCGACGGGCAAGCCCGCAGATCCATAGTCCGCCGGAAGAAGAGATAGAACCAGGACGGAGGCCTCCGTTCCAGTGGCGATGCCCATCCTACTGCCTGAAGCGAGGGAACTGGACCACTCCAGGAGGATGCCTCCTCCCCGTGCGGCTCCCCCCGTCGGAGGTCCTTCGTCACGAGAACTGGGGCCCCCAACGGAGAAGGTAGAAGACGGGGAAGAAAGTTCATCAGCGGAGGTTTCCGCATACAGGAGGGTGATAGGCCTCATCCGACGGCACCATAGGCTGGACGAACCGGAGCCCTCTACTGACGAGGTCTGGCTCTCGAGCCTCAACAGGTTGGTGGATGCGCCTGTACAGCAGAGGCCCTCGCTAGCCCTCCCTTTGGCAAGGGATGTGAAGCTGTGATTGGCGCACGTTAGCAAGGTCGTGGCCAACCATGCTGAAACCCCCAAGAACCAGAGCGCATCTAGGCTTCTCCAGGGCCTGAAGATGCAGTCCCGGTTGTACCTCCCGGAAGGACGCCGCGCGGGGGCCTGCGCTGTAGAACCAGCAGTCGCCATCTTGGGACAGGATGCAGCAGAGGAGAGGGCTACCACGGCACCGGTTTGTTTTTCCCCTGCGGAGACTGCCATGATGGAGGAGCTGTCTAGGGACTTGATCCACGTGTTATCGTAGCTGGATTGGTGGGCCTCCACGCTGGTAGGATTCCAGTTCGTGCATGACCTCGCAATTCCGGAAAATCAGGCCTTGCTGAAGGAGCTGATTAGCTCGGGAGGTAAGGCCCTGAAGTTCCTTTCCCATCTGTCGATAACACAAACCGCCAACTGTATTCTGAGGAAGAGAGACACAGTGCTCAGCAGGCTTGTAAGGAGGCTCCCCGACAGGGAAGCGAGGTCCCTGAGGAGCCTTCCACTGTGGGACGAGTCAGTTTTCCCCCTCAAGGAAGTGGAAGAGACGGTGGAGAGGGTGAGGAAACTAAAGGGTGTGGCGGAACCCAGGTCCCCGCTAGCAAGAAGACCTACCCATAGAAGAGCTCCGTCTGACGTCCCTCTCCCTCCTCGCGCCTCACCTAACCAGCCCAAGAGAGATGCCCCTACTACATCCTGGCAGCAACCTTCGCAGCCCTCCCGTAGGGGAACGTCGGCTGCGCAGTCAGCATTTAGGCCCTCCTATTCAGCCACCAGAAGAGGTCGTTCGGGTTGTGCCTCTCGAAGGAGATAGGGAGAGAGGCCACCTACTCCTGCCGAAGCCTCAGGTGGGGGGATGCCTCAAACATTCTTGGCAAGCATGACGGGACCACGGATCGGACCCGTGGACCGTGACAGTCCTGAAAGAAGGGTACAGGTTGCCCTTCCTTGTGGACCCCCCACCTCTGATACCAGATGTACAGGCGGAATGGTTGGCACCGAAGGACCCCTTGAGAAGGACGGCCATGCAAGAAGAGGTCTCTGCTATGCTGGCGAAAGGGGCAATGGAACCAGTCAAGAACCCAGGTCCAGGGTTCTACAGCAGACTCTTCCTGGTGGAGAAAGTGACAGGGGGCTGGAGACTGGTCATAGACCTCTCAGCCCTCAACAAGTACGTGTGCAAGACCGACTTCAAGTTGGACACTCCGAAGTCGGTCCTAGCGGCCTTGAGGGAAGGAGACTTCATGATGTCCATAGACCTCAAAGATGCATACTTCCAGGTCCCTGTCCACCCCTCCAGCAGGAAGTACCTAAGGGTGAAATGGAGTACCCAAACGTTACAGTTCAAGACCCTCTGCTTCGGTCTGTCCACAGCCCCTCAGATCTTCACGAGGATCTTTACGATGGTCTCAGCCTGGGCGCACGAACAGGGCATACGCCTGATTCGGTACCTGGACGACTTGTTGTTGCTTTCAGCCTCAAGGGAAGTACTGAGGGGGCAAGGCACGAAGCTCCTGCAGTTCTGCAGCATCCTGGGTATCACCATCAACCTGGAGAAGTCCCAATTGATACCCTCCACCAGGATGACCTACCTCGGGATGGTCCTGGACTCCCGATTGGCAAGAGCATTCCCTTCCGCGGAAAGACTGGACAACCTGAGTCATATCCTATGGCCCTTCCTGTTGGGTCAGCCCAGGAGAGCCAAGAACTGGCAGAGACTAATAGGTCACCTCGTGTCATTGGAGAAGCTAGTCCCACAGGGGAGACTCAAACTCAGGGGAGTACAGTGGAACATGAAGGAGGCCTGGAACCAGAGAGACTCCCCGCACAAGGTGGTCCCGATGTCCCCGGAAACAAAGGAGGTCCTCGAGTGGTGGCACGACACTTCGAACACCCTCAAGGGGATGCCCTTTGCGGCGATCCTCCGGAGATGCTCCTGTTCACGGACACATCAAAGGAGGGTTGGGGTGCTCATCTCCTCGACAGCACAGCAAGAGGAAGATGGGGAACCGAGGAGAAGAAACTGCACATCAATGGGCTGGAAAAGATGGCAGTGCAAAGGGCATGCCTAGAGTTCGTTCAGAAGCTCCGGGGAAACACCGTGGCACTGATGTGCGACAACCCCACGGTGGTGGCCTACATAAAGAAGCAAGGAGGACTAAAATCGAGGGAGTTGGGCGGCCTCACGTTGTAGTTCCTGGAATGGGCCGAAAGGGAGCAGATCAAGATCTCGGCCAGGTTCATTCCAGGGAAGAGGAACGTCCTGACTGACGGCCTCAGCAGAATAGGTCAAGTGGTGGGGTCCGAGTGGTCCCTGCACCCAGAAGTGGCCAAGACTCTGATTCAGAAGTGGGGCTCGCCAGTAATAGACCTCTTCGCCACGAGACTGAACGCACAGCTCCCCGTGTTTTGTTCTCCTGTGCCAGATCCAGGAGCGCCGTTTGAGGATGCCTTCCAGCATCCTTGGGACAACCTCGACGTTTAAGCCTTCCCTCCCTTCGGAATGCTTAGACAAGTCCTCAACAGGGTGAGGAGAGCGGACAACCTGTGGATGACTTTGGTAGCACCCTGGTGGCCGGAGAGAGAGTGGTTCGCGGATCTCAAGGAACTGGCGCGCCTTCCACCTTGGCCCTTCCGGACAGGTCAGACCTTCTCCGGCAACCACACTTTCAAAGGTTCTACAAAAACCCTCGGTCCCTCTGCCGTCACGCGTGGAGGTTATCGAGCGTCTCCTGAGGAAGGAAGGGTATTCGGCGAAGACCGCAACGAGGATGTCGGATTACCTGAGACGGTCGTCAGCCGCGGTGTACCAGGCTAAATGGGCGACCTTCACGAAGTGGTGCGTCGCAAAGAACATCAAGCCGTTGAAAGCCTCCATCCCGGAGATAGCTGACTTCTTGATCTATCTCATGGACGAGGTAAATATGTCCATCCCAGCCATTAAAGGAATCCGAGCCACCCTAGGACAAGTCTTCCTCCTGAAGGGCATCGACCTAGCTTCCTCAAGACACATCTCGATGCTCATCAAGAGCTTCGAGCAATCATGCCATCCTCAAGCGGTTAGAGTGCCCCAATAGGACGTGGCTAGGGTCCTGAAGATGTTGACGGAACCTCCCTTCAAACCCCTAAAGGACATCTTAGACAAGGACATTTTAGACAAGGAGCTCACCCTCAAGACAGTTTTTCTGTTACCACTGGCATCGGCAAAATGGGTAGGGGAGCTGCATGGACTTTCTTACGAGGTGTCACACTCGAAGGGCTGGCGTGGAGCTACCTTCAAGTTCGTACTGTCCTTCGTGGCCAAGACCCAGAACCCTGCAGTCTGGGACCCCAAGTTCGAAGGCTTCTCAGTGCCGGCAATCCCACGTACAGACAACCTGAAGGATTTGCGGCTGTGCTCTGTCAGAGCAGTACAGAAGTACTTGGAGAGGACAGTCAGGCTTAGACCCGAAATCAAGAGTCTGTTCTTTTCTTCAGGTTTAGTGAAGAAACCAGTCTCCAAAAACACGATCTCCTGGCTACGGCAAGTGATCATGACAGCCTACAGTAGTGCAGGGATGCCTATTCCGGGTAAGCCTATACCTCACGACATCAGAGGTCTGAGTACTTCGTTGGCCTTTGAAAAGAACATGGCAGTCGGCCAAATCCTGCGGGCAGGTACTTGGACCAATCAGTCAACCTTCACAGCTCACTACTTGAAGGAATGCTCGAGGAGGTCCTTGGACAGATTCTCTCTTGCTCCCATCATTTCAGCGCTTCAAAAGATTTAAAGGTGTACCCCCCTGGTCCCTTATTACCCTCCCTGAAATGACACTAAACCCTTTAACTGCCAAGGCATACATCGTCAGTGAATGGATATGTCTCCGAAGATTTTTACAGAGGTGAGTTACTTAGACACTAAGATAGTTTTTTGGGTAGTTTTCCCTATTTCTCGTGTTTTCTCTTGAAGGGTCAGCAGAACCTAACCTCCTATCTAGGTTCCCCCCTTTTCTCTCCTCATCACGGTCTCTGGGTCCTGTGGTACACTCCCACCTCCCAAGGTATAAGTCTCCTAAGAAAGTAATTCGAGGTAAGTACTTCGTGTTGGAACAAATCACAAATTTTAAGTAATTTGTATTTTTCCTAACAGTACTTACCTCGGACTACTTTCGGGTTATGGCCGGCCCATCCTATCCCGAGTGCTTTATAGGACTTAATAGAAACCTATCTGACAAAACTTACTGGAGAGCGAAACCTGAGCAAGCATGCTCTCTGACCCCGGGTCGTCTGTGGGCGCGTATCACTCCACCAGAGATGCCCCGCATAGAAAAGGGGAATAGGATAAACTACACAAAATTCTGGTCGGATGGGAGGAGATCCCAGATACCCCTAAGAAAGTAGTTCGAGATAAGTACTGTTACGAAAAATACAAATTACTTAAAATTGGTGATATTAAACATGTTTATAGGCTCTCATTCAAAACGGGTCTGAAAAATATCATTAGAACGCTCTATGCTAAGGGATTATTTGCTATTGGATTCCTAACTCCTCATTCTTCTCTTTCTGTTGAACAGGCACTTTGAAATTTCAGCATTTGAAGGTTTTTAAATGTCTCTGTGGTCCTGTTAAACATTACTGAAGATGATAGTGACAATGCTTTGGTACTTAGTTACCAGCAAAAAAGTAGTAATGGACAATTTTATAATTCAGTATTTAAGTACAGTATTATAAAACTGAAATGTGCCAAGGGATTGAGTTGAATTTTTCAAGTATATTGTAATAGGTTTAATTTTTGTTATGTAACTATTTATGAAATAAGAATGCACTGATATATTATAATAAATATTTTCTTATAGCAAAGAGAGGAAATTTGAAGTTTTTTTTTTCATTTTTCCACAGATAAAATGTACCAGTTGTAATGAAGAGGCTGATAAATGGCAATTTGTGTCTTCAGATGAACAGGTTGAGATGCCAGGATCTCGTGGGATTTGTAATTTGCTCATCAAGTGTAAACTTTGCAAGAAGATAAATTCTATGGGTAAGGATGATTGGTTTTATTGTATCATTAACTATATATGTGAACACAGATTATTCAATTTTTTTTTTAGTAACTTGCAGAATTTTCTTAGTGCGCCAGTGCAAATTATAATTGTGTTATTATCACAAATCATTGTTAATCTCTAACTGGTCCTATACGAATACAAAGCCCTCGTTCTTTAAATAGAAGATAACAGTGCAAGCTGGTTTGTCTTTGGTGTGCGAGCTTTGAGGATGTACGACATGCGGGTTTGTCTGGGCGTGGCGGGGCGGGGCGCTTATGTCCAAGATGGAGACAGATCCCCACTGACTTTTCCCTTCATGCAGAAGACACTCCTACATGCAGGCTCTCCACACTATGAGTGTTAGGAGTAGCCATCCTCCCAGTGGAAGATATGGCAGGAGGAAGAAGACTTCTCTGTCCTGGTACCCTTCCCAATGTCTCTTGGGTGGCCGTTTAACCCTCGTACAACCTTTGGGTCAGTAAGTACTTCCCATTTTCCCTAGTGACACGGCGAAGCCTTCTTCATTTCAAGATACTCTGTCTTTTGTAGCTGTCCTTGGGACTTTTAGCCAGCTTGTGGCAGTGTTGGTTCGTGGGGCACTGTAGAATAATGTTTCTGTTCTTGCCAGGGTAGCTTCCACATTATCCATCTAGAGCCATCTGGAGAGAATCCTTTCTGCTCAGTTTTGTGCTTCCTGGACCTTTATCCTCTGTAGCAAATCCTTGCTCGGGGCGAATGTGCTCACTGAACTTACTCAACGCGAGGACAGTCATCCTTGTCCTCGCCCTTCACCATGTATGAGCCTTTGAGAAGATTGTCACACAGAGATTTAACTCACAAGTCTAACTTTTGGCTAGCCATAGGATTGACGAAGAGAGTTGGCAAGTTGGTTTGTCTCTTATATAATAACCCATGCTGACGATTGAAAAGAAGTCTTTCAGTTTTGTCTCAAGAGGGCTCTGCAGTGCTATCTGAATAGGACTCGATATCTCAGGGGTATGTCGGTTTATCTTAATTGGCACTAGCAGAATTAGGAAAGAGGTGCCAAAAGATCACAGTCTTTTTCTTTCTTTGTGAGATATATAAGATCATATGCTTTGACCTTTGAGGTGGTTAAGGTACTAGCATGAACTGGAACTCCTTAAGTCAGGGGTATTGATCCCACTTAGATTCCAAACAATCTGCAGTAGAGTCTTCATTTTATGATGTATATCTACGGGTCCTTCAACACATTTGTTTTTTGCTCTAGTATTTTAGTTGGGTAGCCCCTCCAGCTCCCACACGAGACGGAAAGCATCTTTCTGTGGTAAAAGTAGTTGATATAAGTCTACGGAAAAGTTACCATGACTCGCTCTTTGGCTTCATATGCCCTTCCCTTTACTAGAAGATAAAGGGTTTGTACCATTACACACTGGATCTGACATTATTGCTTATACAGTAAGGTACATTTTTAAGAAATTCTTACTGAACTGGATCTGTAAGTAGTAGTTTTCCTTCCATCCTACCTTTATGAGGGGATGGTAGTGAAATTAATAACTATTCAACTATTCCTTTGCCATCATATGCAAGGTATTTCATTTGTATCATTGTACTTTGGATCTGTCATTGATGCTAGCTTCAATTCCTATCCTAACACATTTTACTGCCTATGTATAAACTCTTCACTGTTTGCAACAACCTTCCACCAATTCTGTATAACCTCATCACATTCCCTTGAATTAAAATACCTATGCACATCTCCCTTACCTTTGTATAGTGGAACAATAAGCGCACATACCCAGTCCACTGTTACCATTTACAATATAAAACATATACATGTATTAAACAATCTCACCAACCATTCAAGTACACGCCCTCCATACCAGGTGCTTTTCCTACTCTAGTTTCATCTAGTGCTCTCTTCACTTCCTCTCTTGTAATCTTTCTCTCATCATTCTCATCTCCCATTACTGAACCTCAACACCTCCAACAGCAATTATATCTGCCTCCCTATTATCCTCAACCTTCAGCAACCTTTCAAAATATTCAGCCCACCTCTTCCTTGCCTCCTCTCCTATCATCAACATTCCATTTTCATCTTTCAGTGTCTCTTCATTTCTTGATCCACCTCTCCTTACTCTCTTCACTTCTTTCCAAAACTTGTTCTTCTTCTTTTCATATGAACGACCTAAACCCTGACCTCACCTTCCTTCAGTCAGCTGATGTATTTGCCTCAGCTACCTTACATTTTACTTCTACATTATTCTCCATATCTTTCATACTTCCATACGCTATTACTCTGCAGCCATTCTCCAAATGCCCTCTTTTTCTCTTCCACTTCATTCCACTATTCACTACCCTTACTCATGCTGCCTCCGACAATCCTCTTTCCACACACATCACGTGCAATCCTAACAAAATTTTCTTGTACAAACTTCCACTCCTCTAGATAGCCAGTTTCTCTACCTTTCACTCTGTCATATGCCACTTCCAACCTTTATTGATATTTACTTTTTACCTCTGGTTTTTTTCAACTTCAACCTTAGTAGTTGGCCAAAAAAGAAAAAAAAGAAAAAAAAATGAGTGTATGGGGTCAATACCACTCTATAAAGTAAAAATGTGGTCACTTACAAGCAAAATTAGTGATTTTAATGTAACCTTAGAATATTAAGTTTCATGGCTTGAGTATAGTGAGAAAATTATATTGCAAGCAAGGAATTGGTGGAAAAATATTATCCCAAAAACAGGAAGAAAGACTGAAAACTTAAAAGATTCAGGTGATTTGGACCTGTGATGAGAAACAGCCAGTCAGAATAGCAGTAGGTATGGAGGTAAGAGAATGAGACCCTGTAGGAAGGTCCAGAAATATTGTGGAAAAGGATGATAGATTAGGATATAATTAATCCTTAGGGAAGTCAGGAAATTAGTTGGCACGTTCACATTGAAGAGCACATTCTTTCAGGATATGTAAAGTCTTCAAGTGATTAGTCTTAGTAAAATAAGATTAATAAAAATTTGCCGACCTATATTGAGAAAGAGAGATATTTTTACAGTTGTTTCTAAGATCTCCATTCTTGTAGTTTCACATATATCGAATCTAAGACATCTTGAGAAACGGCTGCGTTTGTTTCAGCATATTATCCTGCAGTCATCAGATTAAACTACACCGTTACCGTATAATAATGTATAATCATCTTTATTTAAAGTCTATGTCTGGTTTTCCCCTATTAGTCATACCAATGTACCTTTTGAGCTTTAACCTTAACTCCTGTAAAGATTCATTTATTAGGTATTATGTTATTTGTTTGACAACTGTTTAACCAGTTCATAATGTAAATGAATTCTTGATGATTTTTCTTATCTTGCAGATGTATTGATGCAGAATAAAAAATGCTATAATGCTGATGATGTTCCAAACTTCAAAGAAGTTATAGCATTTGAATGTCGAGGTTTAGTCGTAACTGGTTTCAAGTTTGGAGTAAGTATGACGTTTTTTTGTATGTTGGTTATGGAGTAAGTATGACGTTTGTTGTATATTGGTTATTCATAAAATTGGATGTGTGCAGTGTCTCATAGAGGGTAATTTTTGTAATTTTTAACCCCTGCAAACCCATTATTAATATACTGTATATATGTAAAAGTAGCACGTAAACTCAACAAAGTCTGTGAATTGTCCGCATTCAAGTCCAAGACAGCTTTGTCAAACTTTATTTCTAATGGAATACCCTATCTGAGAGTAGTTTGAACTACTGTACAAGCATCTGTACGTGGTAGGTTTAGGCAATGAAGTTGCAAGGATGGGGAGTATACCAGAGGTCTGGCTACAATGACGATGGTCACTATAGTGACTACAGTACCTGTATATGAATGTGATATCTGGTGTTCCTCAGGTTAGTGTTCTCACCCATTACTTTTCAGACTATATACACATATGTGGGTTGCCCTAGAAAAAAGCTTGTATACACATATGAAGCTACTTTCTTTGCATCAGTTCTGTCTCCTGAATGTAAATGTATGGCTGCTGAATCCCTTCATAAATATCTAGCTAAAATTACTGCGTGGTGCAAATTATGGGGGATGAAGTTGAAGCTAACAAAACTCAAAAGTATGATTGTAAATAGGCTAAGGACATTGGCTCTTCAATATCCAGATCTTTGCATTGAGAAATGTTTTTTTTTTTTTAACTACATATAACTCATTTAAAATTCTAAGTGTTGATTCTTGATTGCAAATTTACTTTGTGAAACACATCACATCTGATCTGTTCTTTCTTCAGTTGCACAACAAATTGTCTTTTTTAAAGTCTAAGATTTTTGTTGATCAATCTATGAAGAAATATTTTAATTCTTTCATTCTTCTGGGTTTAGTATTTTCCTCTCTGGTCTTTAGCTTCTGACTCTCATCTTAATTTATTGAATAAAAAACTTGTGGTGTATTAGATTCCCTATTCTTTATCTGAATATTAATATCTGGTACCCTTGTTCTGTTCTTTGCGCATGCTGCATAAGAATTTTCATAATTTTGATCATCCTTTGCATTCAGATCTTCCCAGACTAAGTACACATTTTATTCTAAGTCTTGTCTTCTCTAGCAAATGGCTCAATACTAGACAGTATTCTAGAAGTTTTATTCAAGCTATGACCAAATTGTGGAATGTTCTTCGTAATCTGGCAGTAGAATCGGTGGAAATTCAGAAGTTCAAACTTGTTCCAAATGCTTTTACATTGAATAGGTTGACATGTCTTATTTTATAGTTTATTTATTTATTTATTTATTCGCTATTTCCATTCTGCACTGGGCTGCTATCCTTGTAGCTGGGCTAGTAATGATATTAGTAACAATAAACACAAAGACAAAATTGATGAGGTTGTGGTCTCTGCTGCTAACTTTCATCCAAGATAACTATTCACCTTGAAAGATGGTATCAATCTGAAGTGTACTTTTCTCTTCAAAAACTGTATTTGGCTAAGATGTTAAAGAATTCCCTGAACTTAATGTGAAACATAAAGGCTCTTTGGTTCAAGGGAATGGGTTTATTCATAAGTGTATCAAGTCAACCAGTTGAGTCCACCCTAATTTATGACAATTGTTTTGATGGTTTCATTGTTAGCAAATCATCATCCTGCTCCTCTTTAGAGAGAAGCTGGCTGTTACAGTTTTCCAGATTATTTAATTTCTGGTAAGCAACAGGTTCCTAAGATTGCCCTCATCTTATTCAAGTCACTCATCTTTCTTAGCTGACTGGCCAACATTTTTGGAGGCCAAAAGATTGCATCCTTATCATCCTTCACCAGCTTCTTCCATGCATAGCACAAAGTTGCAAATTTACTTTTAAGAAACTCATTCTGTCTGTTTATTCTTCAGTTGCACAAAAAATTGGCTTACTGAGAAAGTCTTGATATTTTTGGTGATCAGTCTATACTAAAGATGTTTTAATTCCTTCATTCTACTGTATTTCAAGTATTATTCTTCTGTATGGTCCTCAGCTGTTGACTCTCATATTAATTTGTTGGAGAAAACCTTGCTATCTATTAAATTTCTAATTCCTTATCACTGGCACTGTTGTTAAGTTAGTTCTTTAAACATGTTGCATAAGATTTTTCCCAATTCCGACCATCTTTGGTATTCCGATCTTCCAAGACTACCATCCTATACGTAGCATTAGGTATGCAGATAGTTCTAACATACTTGTCTTTTCCATCATAAGGCTCAATACTACACTATTCTGGAAGTTTTATTCCAGATGTTACCAGATCGTGGAATAATCTTCCTAACAAGGCAGTTGTATTGGTTGAACTAAAGAAGCTCATACTTGCAGTGAATGTTTTTATGTTGAACAAGCTGATGCAAGTCTCTCTTAATAGTGTATATATATGACATATCTATTTTAATATTGTAACTGATCCTGAGATACCTATACTCTTTATTCATTACTTCCCACTGGGCAATTTTTTTCCCTTGTAGCCCATGGGCTTATAGCATCCCTTTTTTCAAACTAGGGTTGTAGCCAAGCTAGAAATGATCATAGGTCTTTAACCTGATAAGTTTAGTGGAGAGAGTTTATCTGGGAAAAGGAGATTATAGCATTTGCTTAGGACTTCCACTACCAATGGCTCAGACTTATTGTTCTGCTAAGTGTACCACTTCCAGTATAAGCCCCCTTTTGGCCATACTCTTCCTGGCTGTGTAAGAATTCATGATTGGATGAAAGGAAGGTCTTGAGGAGTGGTTCTGTAATCAGAGAACTCATGTTGCTGCTGGAAAGAGAGGAATTAATGTATTGTGCGTGGTTCACCTATGGACACTTTGGTAGGAGGAGCTAAAGTCAGAATTGATGTTGTTCCCATGTAAGTTTCCCAGTCTATAGAAAGACGACAACGATGTGTGGTGAGGCCTCCTGTCAATCACTGTCCCCCTTGTGGCCAAGTTGGATTTACAATTCCTAATGAGGATTTATTCCCCTGTAAATAAGAGATTGCATTCAATTACTGTTTAGTCTGGAGGTCATAAGGGGAGAAAACATTTAAGAGGTCCGGAGAAGCATTAATTCTCTTCTTTATTATAATGCTTATAAAAAGGCAGAGCTTTGGCCTCTTTGGACCCATTGCCCTAAAAGACAGACCATCCTCTCTACCCTAGTTGTAATTTGCAGAGGGGGAGCTCTTGCTCTTGGAGTAAGCTTCTGGCCACAAAAAGACAGAGGTTTGGGTTCTTTGGACCCCTTGCCCTAAAAGGCAGACCATCCTCCCTGCCCCAGTTTTAATTTGCAGAGGGGAGCTCTTGCTCTAGGAGCAAGCTTCTGGGCACAAAAAGACAGGTTTAGCTTCTTTGGACCCCTTTCCCTAAAAGGCAGACCATCCTCTCTGCCCTAGTTTTAATTTGCAGAGGGGAGCTCTTGCTCTAGAAGCAAGCTTCTGGCCACGAAAAGGCATAGGTTTAGCTTCTTTGGACCCATTTCCCTAAAAGGCATACCATATTCTCTGCTCTAGTTCTAATTTGCAGAGGGGAGCTCTTGCTCTAGGAGCAAGCTTCTGGCCACAAAAGGCATAGGTTTAGCTTCTTTGGATCCCTTTCCCTAAAAGGCATACCATCCTCTCTGCTCTTCTAATTTGCAGAGGGGAACTCGTGCTCTGGGAGCAAGCTTCTGGCCACAAAAAGGCAGAGGTTTGACTTCTTTGGACCTCGTGCCCTACAAGGCTGGCTATTCTCTTTGCCCTAGTTGTAATTTGCAGAGGGGAGCTCTTGCTCTGGGAGCAAGCTTCTGGCCACAAAAAGGCAGAGGTTTGACTTCTTTGGATCTCGTGCCCTAAAAGGCAGACCATCCTCTCTGTCCTAGTTGTAATTGGCAGAGGGGAACTCGAGTTCTGGGAGGAAGCCTCTGACCACAAAAAAGGCTGAGGTTTGACTTCTTTGGACCTCGTGCGCTAAAAGGCAGACCATCCTCTCTGTCCTTGTTGTAATTGGCAGAGGGGAACTCGAGCTCTGGGAGCAAGCTTCTGGCCACAGAAAGGCAGAGGTTTTGCTTCTTTGGACCCCTTGCCCTAAAAGGCAGACTATCCTCTCTGCCCTAAATGTAATTTGCAGAGGGGAACTCGAGCTCTGGGAGCAAGCTTCTGGCCACAGAAAGGCAGAGGTTTGACTTCTTTGGACCTTGTGTTCTAAAAGGCAGACCATCCTCTCTGTCCTAGTTGTAATTTGCAGAGGGGAACTCGAGCTGTGGGAGCAAGTTTCTGGCCACATGAACACATCCCCCCCCCCATTCAGATGGGGAGCAGATTACTGTCAGAAGTAGTCTGTGGAATCCACCTCTTGTGCCGAGATCTTGGTTGACTTCTTGACCTGATATTCAGGTTACTTGCCATCCATCATACGGCATAAATTTTCCCGTGCTCTGGTGATGACCAAACCCTCAGTGAGGTGAAGCCTTTGGTTAGGCAGTGCTCCCCTTCTTGGTAGTTTTGGTTGACAGGCTTCTAGTTGACTGCAATAGTTTCTCTTTCTCAAATGCTTGCATAAACAGTTTACCATCTTTTAAACAAGGACTTGTCCCAGGCTGCAGAAAGAGAGAGAGATTACTCAGGTTCCTTATCGGAAACTGCCTAGCTCAGCCAGGAGTAGAGCTTCAACTGCTTTGAGGTTAGAGCACCACATTCGTGCATGCTGGAACAAGCTGGATAAGTGAAGAAAATAGTGTAAATAGAAGGCATAGGAGGAGGGTAGTGTGTTTGGTGTAAAATCCTGGAATAGGTGGCCTTTTCCTGTTTGTCTGCCACAGGATCCATAGA
The DNA here is from genome assembly GCF_036898095.1 of Palaemon carinicauda. Lineage (NCBI taxonomy): Eukaryota > Metazoa > Arthropoda > Malacostraca > Decapoda > Palaemonidae > Palaemon > Palaemon carinicauda. The sequence continues at coordinate 51,395,025 of NC_090754.1, forward strand.
TCAACCTTTGCCCTGTGACTTCTTGTATCAGCGAATGAAGTTTGGTGAGGAATCCTAGCTGCTTATGTAGGAATTGTCACTAGGAGAGATTGTAACCCCTCCCTATCAAAGGGCAAAGTAAAAGCTCTCGAGCTAAAGCTGCCAGAGGGAACTTAGTAGATGCCCAACACTTATTCTGGTAGAATTTCCTTACTTGCGGGATGGTCCTTCCTATTTCTTGCTTGGGAATGAGTGTTTCATGTCCCTTCTGAAATAGCAGGAAAGATACAGCATTTAAATGAATAGAGATTAACTTCAGACGGTGTCCTCAGAGCTACAAAAACATTTTATACCCATAATCACAGGCGTAGAATATGTGAAACAATAAAGGGATGGAATACTTAGCAAAAGATAAGCACAAATTAAGTGAAGTACTGTTGTGAAGAGTAGCAAAATGTGATGTTTACTTGATGCAATCACTCAATGTAATGAAGCATGCAGTAATTGCTTAACTGTTCAGGTCAAATCAAGGAAGTTTCTTTGACCTTTTGTAGTTAACTTAGTTCTGAATGTGCACATTATTGGCATCCATATGCTGTAAAGGTTATGAATTGTGAGTGTTAAGACAATTTATTTAATAATGTTGTCATTTGATGATGTTGAAATTCAATAAGACACTATAGTTGAAAAATCTATTGAACTACGGGTAAAAATTGTTTTGCATCTGGATTGATTGATTTTTCATTTATTTCAGGAAGGATGGCAATGTAAAGGAGTAGAGAGTGGTACACCGTTTACAATCTTAAACTTAGATGAAGATTGGGCTGATTATGACGAAAAGCAGAACTGTACAGTTGGAATAACTGAGCTTGAATACAAAATCCTTTAGTAATATTATTTCTTCAGATTTTTTCTTTTTTTATAACACCGCATTTCTTTATTCAGCTTAGAAGTCGTAATTAATTAATTTTGCACTTGTTTTCATGTGCCAGATGGAAGTACAGAATGAAGAAGTGTGCGAGACAAAGTGTATTATTACATGTATGCTGTTTTTTCCCCATCAGATGCTTGATAGTTTTTCAAAAAATAAAGTTATAAACATGTTTACAGGGTTGTATGATATGCTGATAAAAAGAGCAGAATACATGTATATAATTTTTTTAGCATATAAAATTTGATTCCCCACAAGTGCCCTAGTAATTTAATGGAGCTAAATTCTATTTCTGGTTTTGACAAACTTGTCCTATTCAGCTATATCATGAATTTGCAGCTGTTCAAATACATAGGGTACAGAATATCAGCAGTTGTTCTAGTTACTAAACTGAATAACTGCAGCCATATTACAATCATAGATCCTAATTTCTTTAGCCAGCTAATGTTATTTTAACCATTATTGATTTTTGATAAACTTTTTATTGCAAAATAAAATATTTTCACAAATACAGTAACTTTACCCCAGAAATTAAGTTTACCTTCAAAAGTAGAGCATAAAAAATTTTAAAAACTCCATTTCAATAGATAATTTCCATATTTTGGAAAATATACACTACCAAGTTTTTTCTTTCAATACCAAAAACTAACTTGTATTTATATTGACTGTGCATTTTATCATGATAGACAGAACATCAAGAATATTCTACCTTGCGCTGTAACATTGTTTTAGATATGTGAATGGGGGCATGGGGCATTCTGAAAAAGCAAGATTACTTAGGGATTTAACATTTTCAGAGTGACTTAGCCCAACAAACTAAATGGTACATATATTTTTTCCAGTGTACCTTCAGCTATGGCTGCACTTGTGGTTTTTAACTTGTCATTTATGAACAAATCCTTTGTGTATTGTACCACTTTATAAGTAAGGGAGATGTGCACGAGTGTTGTAATTCAAGGGGTATTAGTTTGTTGAGTGTGGTGGAAAAGTGTATGGTAGAGTACTGATTAATAGGATTAAGGATAAAACAGAGAATGCAATCTTAGAAGTACAGGGTGGTTTTAGAAGAGGTAGGGGTTGTATGAATCAGATTTTTACAGTTAGGCAAATATGCAAGAAATATTTAGCTAAAGGTAAGGATGTGTATGTTGAGTTCATGGATCTGGAGAAAGCGTATGATAGAGTTGATAGGGAAGCAATGTGGAATGTGATGAGGTTATATGGAGTTGGTGGAAGGTTGTTGCAAGCAGTGAAAAGTTTCTACAAAGGTAGTAAAGCATGTGTTAGGATAGGAAATGAAGTGAGCGATTGGTTTCCGGTGAGAGTGGGGCTGAGACAGGGATGTGTGATGTCGCCGTGGTTGTTTAACTTGTATGTTGATGGAGTGGTGAGAGAGGGGAGTGCTTGGACGAGGATTGAAACTGGTAGACGAGAATGACCATGAATGGGAGGTAAATCAGTTGTTGTTTGTGGATGATACTGTACTGGTTGCTGACGTGGAAGAGAAGCTTGGCCGATTAGTGACAGAATTTGGAAGGGTGTGTGAGTGAAGGAAGTTGAGAGTTAATGTGGGTAAGAGTAAGGTTATGAGATGTACGAGAAGGGAGAGTGGTGCAAGGTTGAATGGAGAGTTACTTGAGGAGGTGGATCAGTTTAAGTACTTGGGGTCTATTGTTGCAGCAAATGGTGGAGTGGAAGCAGATGTACGTCAGAGAACGAATGAAGGATGCAAAGTGTTGGGGGCAGTTAAGGGAGTAGTAAAAAATAGAGGGTTGGGCATGAATGTAAAGAGAGTTCTATATGAGAAAGTGATTGTAGCAACTGTGATGTATGGATCGGAGTTGTGGGGAATGAAAGTGACGGAGAGACAGAAATTGAATGTGTTTGAGATGAAATGTCAAGGAGTATGGCTGGTGTATCTCGAGTAGATAGGGTTAGGAACGAATTAGTGAGTGTGAGAACGGGTGTAAGAAATGAGTTAGCAGCTAGAGTGGATATGAATGTGTTGAGGTGGTTTGGCCATGTTGAGAGAATGGAAAATGGCTGTCAGCAAGAGTTGATGGGAGAAGTATACAAGAGGAAGGCCAAGGTTGGGTGGATGGATGGAGTGAAGGAAGCTCTGGGTGACAGGAGGATAGATTTGAGAGTGGCAAGAGAGCATGCTAGAAATAGGAATGAATGGGGAGCGATTGTGACGCAGTTCCGGTAGGCTCTGCTGCTTCCTCCGTTGCCTTGGAAGACCGCGGAGGTAGCAGCAGTAGGGGATTCAGCATTCTGAAGCTTATGTGGTGGATAACAGGAGGAGGGTGGGCTGTGGCACGCCTAGCAGTACCAGCCGAACTCGGTTGAGTCCTTAGTCAGGCTGGGAGGAACGTAGAGAGATGTTTCCTTTTCTGTTTCATTTGTTTGATGTCGGCTACCCCCCAAAATTGGAGAAGTGCCTTGGTATATGTATGTATGTATAAAAAGAAACTGAGGGTGTACAATATTTTCTCTATAATTATAATAAAATTATTCTCGTTGCTAGAAATTCTGGCTCTCTCAGAAGGGTTTGTTCTGAAATGAAAGTTTCAAGAAATTTGGAGTAGTTTGTCAGACAAGTAGGTAGAAAAGAAAGGGTATGGTAAATGTGCTATAAAACCAAAGGGACTGAAAAAAAACCTGTTACCTCTTATTGGGGCGGAAGAGCCTGAAATGAACCTTTGTTAGCTTTTATTATACCATAGGAGGGATAATGTAAGTACCACAGTACAGTACCATTTCTGAAAAGGCTAGAAGGTTAAAACATCAATCATTTTATATATTTTATTAAGAACAAAAATTAAAATCTGCGTATCCTTACAAGCTACATAAGGATTAATACAAATGCTGTGTAAATATATTTCTTACTTTAAAAAAGGGCTAGACTGTTTTGAGTTTTTATACATATCAAGAATATCTTATAACTTCAAAGTTATCAAAAAGCAAAATTTCTTTTTATTGAAGAAAATATATTTAGTAAAAAAAAAAATTATCGGGTTTACAACAAACTAAAATTTTCCTGATGGCTTACCGAGCCTATGTTCTTTCTGGATCTGGCATTCTGAAACAAAAAATAGAATTTAAAAGAAATGTATATTTTTTCTCTAAAATAGGGAATGTCTTCAGCGGCACTGATAAGGTCATTGAAATTGCTAATGAGATTGTTAACGGCAGGTGATGTGCGCGGGAGAGTAGTACCGTACAGCAACCTGTCAAAAACACTTCACCTAAAACCATCGGCTCCGGACAGAGGGGTGGTCTAAGTGAGGAGTTTAACTTTAATGGAATCTAAGTTTGTATAGCTGGAAAAATTTGAAATTACTTTTAACATTTATTTGTTCTGACACATACTAACCATTTGCCCTTTAAAATAAGGAGACTTGCTTATTGGTGGGCAGGAAATTCCCCCTAGAACCAAACCGGTTGGTTCTTTTTCTTCCCCCTGGTAATGCCAGTCTCTCCTTTCTCATACAGGGGAGAGGGAAGATGACTCCACTAACTTCCAATGAACGAATCATTGGGACAAAAATAGGCTAATAGGGGCAGGCCAGTACTGAACTTGCTTGGTATCTGGTACTTGGTAAATAAAGGAATCTTCTCCCGTGAAGGGAGATGCAGTCTGGATAGATATCTGTTCCACCATCATTTCCCTTGTGAAGGGGTGATGAGAGAGAACTACTAACAAATCTAGTCAAATAATAATGGTGGTCAGAAATGAAGCTTCCAGCATCAATGTCAAACCCAGCATGTAATGGTAAGAAAGCTTCATTCCCTAGTAAGGAGGAAAGAAACAAAAGAGCCAGTCATTCTACAGTTCCTCCAGACTTACAATGAACATGTTACCATAGATAAGATGCTTTCTGTCCTGTAAGGGAACAGGGCTGGCTACATAACTACAGAGCTGCCATGACAGAGCCAACATCAAGAGTTGAAGGACTAGTCAGTTTACTCCCAAAAGAAGGGTGAAGGTGGTTTAGCTTATCGAAGCTCCAACACCAATCCAAATGCAGCTTTTTCATTGACTAAAAATTAATAATTCCACATGTGGCCCTCTAGGAGCAACCTAGGTCATCCTGACATCCAGCATGATCAATATTTGTTGATCATCTAATGAAATGGGGCAGACCAGAGGGAAACAAAATGTCCAGGTGATAGCATGGATGTTGGAGGAAGACCTTGAACACTGCCTGAGTCTTAGAAGGAATAACAAAATGCCGGGAGTGTCCTGCTTAGTCCATATAACAAACAGGACGATTTACAGTGATCTCCACTGGCCAAGAAGCCTCTCCGCTATGCAAGGATGCAAGGACCACTCCTATCTTACAACTTGTTCTTGCTGACTGAACCTTTCTGTTAGCGTTCCTCTTGTCAGAAATAAACCTGTCTGACAATTTTACAGCATTAGTACACTACCCTATTGTTCATCTGCTTTGTTGACTAGAAAAAAGGGAGGGGAGGGGCAACCATGCCCCCCTCCTTGTTGATGTAGGCTACAATGGTAATGTTCCAACACTACCAAGTGCCTCCTCAAATGTTCATGGAATGCTTGCAGTTAGAGTGCTACGAAGTGTTGGCTGACCACATGCCTCAGGCAACCAGTTAGCCCAGGAGCTGGAGAGTACAGTGAGAGTCCCCCTGGTGAAGTTTTCCACATCCAGCCACCAGGAATATCTGCCCATGAACATTTGCACTACTAATTTCAGTCTGTTATTTTTGCCTTCAACAAAATCCTTTCGAGTCTCGTCAATCATTTGCATAAACTACTTTATGTTCCTCACTCAGACATGTCAGTGCCTATCACTGCTTTGCTAGTAACTTGTGTCTCACTTTCCTCTCCCTTCCTCCACCTATTGTACACCACCCTTCCTGTAGCCGCTCCTCTAAAGATGAATGCTGTACTTAATGTTCAAGATGAAGTCCTCTTCTTCCCCTCCCAAAATCTCCCTTCCCCTATCCCTGTTAAACAAACTCTATCGTTACATGAGCCTTAGCATAACCACCTTTCCAACCCTTGTCTCTTTCTACTCTCCCAGTCCTCCCCTCCATTCAGCTCACTCTCCATTACCTCCTAAAGATTACTATGACACTTCAGCTGACTCAACCAGTTTCTCTTCCCTGTCCTACTCATCCCAACATCGTACTCCACCCAATCCACCAGACAATTAAAATTCCATGTATCACTTAATCTTGCCATAACTCCTCTCTTTCACTTTCTGCACCCAAACCTTCCGTCACACTACTCTCAAAATCTTTCATCATCATTTATTATATTATTTTCTCCCCTGGTCTGGGGCCATGATTGCAATGTGCTGACCATGGACTCTGTGTATAAGGAAGCCCTAGGTTCATGCCCTACTGAACTCATCATAGCACTTCCATTCATGAAATTTGACTGACAACAGGTCAATACCAAGTAGAAACTACGGGCTGTTCGGCCACTGTTGCCACAACCATGGCTATTACTAAGAAGTCTTAAAAGGTATTCAAAGCATTTGAAATCACTCTCCAAGGAAACATATATCAAGGACTGTCTGTCCCAGTGGAGGTTCAATACACCTCTTCAAGTGCCTGAGAATCCACATTCAGAGCTAAATAAAGCACAAGCTTGTGGTTCTTCATTGCAAACATTCCTTGGATGGGACACAACAGTGTGTGTGTGTGCTTGTTATGCCCAAAGACAAAGGTGAAGAGTCTTCAACAAGCGGGTGGGTGGCACTACTCACCCACCAAGGGCACCATCTGTCATTAATGAATTCAATGGCGGTTCCTGTTCTGCTGAAGACATTTTCCCTATTTTAAAGGATGAAAAGTTTGTACTTTATACATGGAGGAACAAATTTGGGCTTAAATATTCTTGTATACACTAATTTTGATATGGAACTGTCCAAAAATATTAACTAAAAATACACATACAACCCAAAGAAGTAAATGGATCTCTTAATGGAGAACTGAAAACTGGAGCAACTTAAAAGTTAAAATGTTGGAGAGCCAAGTATGAGATCAAAGACATTGGATGAAAATGAACTTACCTAAAAATATTAACTCCTTCTTGAATATGACCCCCGTTTACTTCTAACGGTGTTAGGTAAATATATTGGGTCTTTGGTTTCGCATGTGTTATCATCATGTCCAAACTTTGTCGTCTAGCCACAATATCCTGAAATAACAAAAGGTTTTATAATGAGAATTTTTAAACATACAGTTCAAGAGTGAGTTTCTAACAGTATTAATTTTTCTTAGCTTGTGATTTTACATTCTATAATAATTTCATGGAATGAAAACGAGCTCTTACAAAACTGAATTTTATATAATTTGAATTTTTCCTAGTATAAACCCCGAGTCATCTAATATGGTTACTTCGGGATTTGTTTTCTATGGCCAGGCAATAAAAGAAATCGGTAGATTGCACCATGCTATCTGCACATGACGGGCTACACTCATGTCAAGTGTCTAGTCACAATGCTCTTCTGGTTAAAGACTCAAGGGGTAGCTGAGGCAGGACTCTTTGATAAATGACGCACGTTTGTATAGTTAAAGATCAAACTGAAGAATAATATATAATATAACCAGACGTAAATAGAATTAAAAGCATTCACCAAATAGTGAAATATCTTACCATAAAGACATCAAACTCGTCCAGCATTCTGATGGGAGAATCCATGACTTCCCAAAGAGCTAAAATTAGCGCTACTGTACAAAAAGAACGTTCGCCACCAGACATCATGGATAGCTTTTCTTGTTGATTTCTCTTCTGTGATAGTCTCTTACTGAAATTAAGGTTTACAATATGAAAAGATAAATTACAAACTAAAGACCTTAAAATGAAATTTTAATAATAAAATTTGTTACTTCTATACTCACCAGATGTTTATATTGCATTGTTTTCAAAGACTACATATCAATGCTACCCTAAAAAACTGAAAAATTTCACAATTTCTTCCCTAAAAGAGGCCATGCTTCTTCTCCACTAAAGATTATTGGTAGAAACAATGGTCCTCCAAGAGAAAAATTTCAGGGTATCAGTCTCTACTGTACCTTAGCACCATATGTGCAGTCACCCTAACAAGCCTACTAATATACAACACAGGACTCAAAATAGGGTAAGAAATAAAAGAATTCCCAAAAGCTGTTACAGCCTTGGAGGGCCCATCTGAAATAGCCTTATTCAATCATGTCAGACACTCTAAAATAAGATTTAGATCTTGATAAACTACAAACTTCTCATCTTTTAACATAGAAATCATTCCTATTATAGAATATGCAAGAGAGAGAATTTCCAAAATAATATCCACTTTATTACCCATCAAAACTATTTATTTTGTAGCCATATTTGCAAATCGTCCATTATAAGTTCAAGAGAGGAAGTTCGATCTGAATCCATAATTAAGTTAGGCAATTGGTTGGTTCTGCAGACTTCTGAATATGTTTTCTTTGAATAGAAAGCTTTAACATTTAACACTAAATGACATGCTATTTAACAGCTTTTCTTTTCACTAAAGATAATTTGTTATATCTAAAACAATTTGAGCAAATTGAGGAGTATTAATCGTCATTAAGGAGGCTGCTTCCGATGACTTAGAAGAATAAAAAAGAATCAGAACTTGCTTCAAGTAACTTATTTGGATACTTTCCACTAATAAGGTCCCTTAAGGAGTGCAACTCTACCCCATTAAAACAGTGGTATTTTGGTGTTAATTCATTCTATCTACTTTTTGTTTCTAAATTGATTTCTTTCATTTGAAAAAAAAATTATTTCTAAATTGATTTCTTTCATTTAAAAAAAAATTATAAGATAATCTTATTTACAAAAAATCAGAAAGAAATTTTTAATATGTTTTTAAAATATGTACGAAAAGGAAGTGGAACTAAAGATAGGAAATAACTATAAGCTCTATTAGAGAGGGTCATGAAAGTTGGGGTCATAATAGGTAATAACTGGAAGGAAAAAGTGGTAGAAGTAAATAAAATAAATGATAGGCTTTTAATGATTCCAATAATAACATGGGATCAAATAGAGACATATAATTTCAGCATATGCCTCTCAGATGGGTTGACAAGAACAAGATAAAGAATTATTTAGACAAGAGTATGAGGCAGCTATTAGAACAGTGAAAGAGCAGAAGAAGCTAATCATAGGAGCACACATGAATGGCAGAGTACGGGAGGGGATAGACATGACAATGTACATGGAGGCCATGAGTTTGGAATTAGAAATGAAGATGGGGAAGTATATAATATAGACAGTTCAGCCTTTTGAATTGATATAAACATCTGGTTTCAGAAGTTGGATAAGCACTTGATAACCTATGAAGTGGAGTAGAAAGCCAAATAGATTACATCCTGGTTAGAGGAGTTGACAAAAGCAATATGATGAACTGTAAAGTGATTTTGGGGAAGCATGTGTTAAACAACATTTACTACTAATGATGTATTTTAAAATAAAAGGTAGAAAATCCAAGAATAAAAAGAGATCTAAAATTAAGGTTTGGGACCTTGAAGGAGAAAAGGGTGAGCAATTTTGGACCGAGAGAGACGACTGGAAGGTTGAACTTAGGAGATTGGACATGGTTACTGAGTGGAAAATATCTGAGAAACAGAAGAACTAGTAGAAAGAAACCGCAAATATGGTGTGTTGAAAGGAGAAAAGTCGTGATGGGAAAGAAAGGTGCAAGTCAGTTAAAAGAAAATTAAAGGCATTTCAGGACAGGAAAGTTATGCATGCAGAGGAACAATACAAAAGAGGAAAAAACTTGAGAAGGAAAGTAGGTATAGCTATTCAGGGAGCAATTGTATGAAAGGCTCAAAACCAAGGGAAGGAGAAAAGGATATGTATAAGATTTCAAATTTGAGGAAAAGACACCTGGGAATCATTAAGGATAGAGATAGAAATTTATTACATATGGATGAAAGGAATTGTTAGCGATAGAGATGGAAATTCAATTCATATGGATGAAGACATACGAGATGGAGGGAATATTTTGAACAACTTCTGAATACTGAAAATGAGAGGCAGCTGGAAGAAGCACAAAGGGTGAGGAGGTCATTGATGAAGATACTGAATACAGAGATGAAGTGGCTGCAATTAGAATGAGGAATCAACTAGCTTCAGATAAAAAAAGCATAAAATCATCATCTAATACAGAACTACACTTGGTATATCAAATAAGTACAAGCAAAGCTTCAGCTATGAACACATAAATGAAGATCCAATTTTGTTGATTTTAGCCTATTCACTTTGCAATCTGCACACTCAATATCGAAGCAATAATTTCTAAACTAATATAAGAGTGAAATGAAGAAAGGAGCTAGCATTGTAGCCCATACCACACTTAAAATAGACCACTGACAAAAGCACAGCACACCAAGGCTGGCTCATACAGTACAATGAAAAACCAAGATGGCAACGGTCTGGTGAAGGCATTACTTACATATGTACTCAATTCCCCAACAGCATATTTTTAGTGGAAACAAAGGGTTTGGCATGCATCCCTAAAAATATTATTGCATCTTATGACCAAGCTTTCCCCCAAGAGAATGAATAACATATGAATTTCAGAAACTTTCATGGAAATAATGACAATTACATACTTGCAGATTATTGGAACAAACAATAGTAATGTACAAGCAGCACAATAATATTAACATACCTTGATGTATTATTGTCACCTACACTTATATCAGTGTATCCATCATTCTTTGCGAGTTGAATTGTAAGAGTTTCGTTTTCAAAATCAAACAATAACTTCCCCTGGAAAAACAATTGAAACTTGAAGAACTATATATTGATTAAATTATTTTACAGATGTTTATTGTAATTCAAAAGTATATGGAATGAAACCTTTTTACCTGCTTACCATAATGTGCAAAACTGATACATAAAAACAACCTTGGACAGATATATAAACATGAGCTCAATAAGAAAGGATACTACCGCTATAAAGTTACTGGATCCTTTGACTGGTCAAACAGTAATACATTGGATCTTTCTCTCTAGTTATGGCTTATTTTCTCTTAGCCTACACATCAAGGCTGGCATTACGGTATGGGTATTATTGATATTTAGCCTAAAAGTACGTAGGTACGTTAATCTTGTCAAAGTACGGCACAATACAGTACGATTCTGGTACGGAAAAAATGGGCAAAATTCCTTACCTTACCGTACCTTAAGCTTAGCTATACAGTATCACTAATATATTTTGCCGCTTCCGTGACTGCACAAGTAGATCTCTAAGGTCCTTGGCATTTACTATTTTTATTATTGCTTGTTAAGCTACAACCCTAGTTGGATAAGCAGGTTGCTTTAAGACCAAGGGCTCCACAGTCTCCTCTGTCCTCATACACCTGACAAAAGATTACCGAACAATTCTTTTATGCTCAAGAAGTTAACTATTGTATTGTAATTGTTCAGTGACGACTTTCTTCTTGGTAAGGGTAGAAAAGACTCTTCAGCTATGGTAAGCAGCTCTTCTAGGATATTGGGAGTTAAATGGCAGGACAGGATTAGAAATGAAACTATATGAGAGACTACTAGTGCCATATGTGGATGAGATCATGATGAGGGGTAGATGGAAATGGTTAGGGCATGTTCTTCGCACTCCCCAAGAGAGATTAGTTCTCGAAACATTTAACTGGGCTCCACAAGTCACTTGATGAATTGGTAGATCCAGACCTATATGGTTGAGGACTATGAAGAGTACAATAGGAGACGATGAATGGAGAAGTATTGAATTAAAAGCTGAAGACAGAGACAACTGGCGAAATATAACCGAGGCCCTTTGCGTTAATAGGTGTAGGAGATAATGATGATATCCTACCTAACAATTCACAAAATTATGAACTTGAGTTTTCATGCTGTACTTGGATAAGCCTTTTACACATGTATAAGTATAAAAATTAAGTTTCAAAACTTAATCGAGTAAATATGCAGGATAGGCAATGTTCCATACCTCATTGCCCACCCTCATCCCATCCAACCATACCAAAAGTTCCTCACATCAAGGTAAACTCCGTTAGCTATTAAGGTTACTATTTATTTTTCTTGAATTTAATAATCTTTGCTATTGTTAAGTATATCAAAGGCTACATTTTACCCAAAGGTTTTAAACATTATCTGGACAAGCAGAGTAGGACTTGGTGTTATGCTGACTGTGAATATTTCATTAAAAATATATACATTGCTTTGTATGAGAATTGTTCTATTGCTTTTGTGGTAGCCTATTGGAAACATCCCTGCCTGGTGTTCTGCTAAACTGGGTTTCGAAACCTGCCCAAGCTTGATAATTTCTTGTAGTATCTACAACTTCACCATCCTTGTGAGCTCAGGATGGGTGGTTTGGGGAAGCCTATAGGTATACCAGCTGAGTCATCAGCAGCCATTGCCTCACCCTCCTTGGTCCTAGCTTGGATGGAGAGGCGGCTTGGGTACTGATATGTAAATATGGTCAATCTCTAGGGCACTGTCACTGTCCTTTGCCTCTGCCATTCATGATCAACCTTTAAACTACATTCTCCGATATAAGTAAATGGACTGTAGAAGAGAAGCCATGAAATCTCACTTAAAAAGGTATAATACTTAAGCTGAAAATCATCTTACTGTCCATTATTATTATTATTATTATTATTATTATTTGCTAAGCTACAACCCTAGTTGGAAAAGCAGGATGCTATAAGCCCAGGGGCTCCAACAGGGAAAATAGCTCAGTGAGGAAAGGAAATGAAGAAAAATAAAATATTTTAAGAACAACAACAGTAAAATAAATATCTCCTATATAAACTAAAAAAACTTTAACAAGACAAGAGGAAGAGAGATAATACAGAATAGTGTGCCCGAGTGTACCCTCAGGCAAGAGAACTCTAACCGAAGACAGTGGAAGACCATGGTACAGAGGTTATGGCACTACCCAAGATTAGAGAACAATGGTTTGATTTTTGAGTGTCATTCTCCAAGAAGAGCTGCTTACCATAGCTAAAGTCTCTTCTACCCTTACAAAGAGGAAAGTGGCCACTGAACAATTACAGTGCAGTAAGAAGAATTGTTTGGTAATCTTAGTGTTGTCAGGTATATGAGGCAGAGGGGAATATGTAAAGGATAGGCCAGACTATTCGTGTGTGTGTGTGTGTGTGTGTGTGTGTGTGTGTGTGTGTGTGTGTGTGTGTGTGTGTGTGTGTGTGTGTGTGTAGGCAAAAGGAAAATGAACCGTAACCAGAGAGAAGGATCTAATGTACTACTGATTGGCCTGTCAAAAGACCCAATAACTCTAGCAGTAGTATCTCAATGGGTGGCTGGTTCCCAGGCCAATCTACTACAAAGAATAAAATTACTTTTCACAACGAACGAATTGTCCATAAATGATTTTGCAAATATAATAAAAAACAACCAATGTAGATAATTACCCTTAGCTTACGACCACTTAAAATTTCAACGAAAGATGTCTTCACAACTATGGAAACGACTTTGCGAAAATTCCTTCCCATAAGCCATCGTTCTCCTAAACTCTTTTTTAGTTTCTGAAAAAGAAATATCAACATTAAACACAGTCAAAATAATTTTTCTTTACGCAAAGAAATTGCACACCCATTCTATTTCATGTCAAATTACAATGTTTAAAAAAATATGGATTTTGATTGTGATATTGAATAGATCAGTCTCACCCCTATCAAGTTTTTACTCTCTTGCAGCTCTGCCTTCAGCTTTTTATATTTCTCCGTCATTTCCTTCAATTTTTCAGCAATTTTGACGGGATCGCCATGGCTTGTTTGCTCCTTGTTGAGTTTGACTTCTAGAGTCTTATACTCCCTCTCTATTTGTATTGGTGACCTGGAAAACATTAATAATTTTATAGGATGGCTTACTAATAAAACTGCGATATTTTATGATAAATCCCATTTTACTAATAAATATTTAAAAAGAAAAAATAAGGAACTCTTTGTGAACAAGTTTAGTAATAAAGATTTGTTGTTTCTCACCAAATCATACCAATTAATAGACATGTAAAATAAATTCTTAACCCTTAACAGAAATGATGACTTTCTTGTTTGATTTATATTGCCATAAGAATTATGTACTGCATATTACCTGGAATATTATGATCACTTTTGAGTAAATAAAATTCTAAAGAAAAATATGCAAAATAACAAAGAATATGTGAGGAAAGAGGATTACATTTACACTTAAAATCAAGTAATTTGGTCATTACAACTCAATATAAAATAAACAGTATTGTATTTTCCAAAGTCTCTCGCTCAAAATTTATTTAGGATACTTTGTTTGAAATTTTTTCTTTAAATAACTCTCCAGTACCCATATGCACCAAATTTTATGCTATCTATGGCAGTGATACATTGCCATCGTTTTTTTAAGTAGAAGTTGGCCTACTGTAATTATTTCCATTTACTGACATTCTACGCAGTATTTGTCATGGAAGAGTGAACTGCATATTTCCTATTTCCAAGACCCTGAAATAACATAAACTGGAATCATTAAGTTCATAGTGTCACGCAAGAGGTAGGGCAACAGAAGAGCGAACAAACATATTTGACGAATGAACTAAATTTATATTACATCTCTACTTCTATCTCTCTCTTCTCTTGAATTAAATTTATATTACAGAGCTCTCCCGCTCGCACAAATGTTTATAGACTAAGCTAATATAAAAAATACGAGCTCTTGCATCTTTTGAAGACGAAAATGAACTCTCTCACACACTTACAGAGTGTGTGTGTGTTTGTGTAACAGAAATGGCTGTTTCTTTTGTCATTAAAGATAAGGTTTTTGTACCTTATAATTACACGTTATAGAAGACTTTGTGTTAAAGGTAACAAATAGATATTTTCTTTACGTTTCTGTATGACGTAAGGTCCATTTCTGACAAGTAGTTTTATATCTTTCGATGGCTATCTATCGTAGAATTATTAGGCAATTGCAAAATCACTTCACAATAAATATAAAGCCTTTTTACACATAGAATCACAGTGCTTTACTTTTGCTGTATTTACGGTAAAATAATAAAAAAAAGTTTGAAAAATTATTCTATAATCATTTTGCAATGAGTTAAAAGAATTTTTCAGTTGTTTCGTGTAAAATACAAGAGAATAAAACAAACTTTTGAAAAATTTATTCGGTAATCTGCAGTAAAACAAATAAACAATGAAACGCAGGTTTTCATAGAGTAAGTGTGCCTGTATATCCGATGGTAACAAATCTCATGTGCTGCTAAGGAGAAGGCATCCACTGGCTTGCAGTGAAGGAGTTAATAGGATTGATAGGTTTCCTATGTAAACTATAGTCTGAGCACTATAATAAAAAAAATATCTAATCCTAATCAAGTTCTTTACTTTACCTGTTGGTTTCTTTTCGAGGTAAGAATTTTTCTGCCATCAAAAGTTCTGCAGAAAATTTTTCAGCTTGGCTTTGAGTTTTCTTTTCCAGTTCTACTTTCATTTGTTCCACCTGTTTGTGTTTTTTCTTCATAGCTTTTAGTTGGTTGGTCCATTTATGATATTCTTCCTCAGCTTCTGTCATCTCTTTCTGAAAATACATAAGACTTTGGTAAACTGTACATACAATCAAAATTCAGAATAAAATAAATCTTTACTGCAGACTCTACAGCACCATGAGGCAAACAAGCCTCTACAAGGCACAATGCTCCACAAAAATAAACTAATGATTTTCATTATATCTAGAAATAAAAATAGTACTTGGTAACTCAAGTATTGTGTTCATTTTTTTTATATTGATGCAAAGATCAGTCCATTTGGTAACAAAGAAGAGGATTTCCCTATGCAAAATGTATAATTTACATAAAATTTGTAAGCATATATATACAGATACATTTCGAATAAAATTTTTTTTTTTTTTACCTATAGTGGACTGGATCATGGAAATTTATTCTGCAAATTTAAAAAAATTTAAATGTAGTTCTACATCAGTACATTGTCTAAAATAATTAGGTTGAAATTGTCAATGTTTCAAAATAAGGGATAATGCAATTTACCAAAGCAAATTACATTTGATAAATCTTCCTACCCTGACCACGATCCAGACCTATGCCTGCCGTTTTAAGTTAGGAGTAGGTTGACATATACCATAACTACCATGCTTGACAAAGTACTCGGGAAACTGGGCGACGATCAGCTGGCCAATCCTCCAACAAGTACAAAAAATTACCTTTTCTTGCTAAAATAACAAATAACTTAGGAACTAAAAATTCAGCTGCCTTTATGATAAACAAAGGAAAAATAGCTTGAGTCTATACCTCTATACATCAAGGTCCAATACAGGTGCTTGAATTTTGTGGGACCTATAAGCCGGTTACTTTATCTTCAGGAAAACATGAATGAGGAAGGTTAAATTTCTCATTATTCTCCTTACTATAAAACACAGCCAAAAGCCTGGAAAACATGAATGAGGAAGGTTAAATTTCTCATTACTCTCCTTACTATAAAACACAGCCAAAAGGCTGGAAAACATGAATGAGGAAGGTTAAATTTCTCATTACTTTCCTTACTATAAAACACAGCCAAAAGCCTGGAAAACATGAATGAGGAAGGTTAAATTTCTCATTACTTTCCTTACTATAAAACACAGCCAAAAGGCTGGAAAACATGAATGAGGAAGGTTAAATTTCTCATTATTCTCCTTACTATAAAACACAGCCAAAAGGCTGGAAAACATGAATGAGGAAGGTTAAATTTCTCATTACTCTCCTTACTATAAAACACAGCCAAAAGGCTGGAAAACATGAATGAGGAAGGTTAAATTTCACATTACTCTCCTTACTATAAAACATAGCCAAAAGACTGATGTTGGTCTGAGTTCTTCCTGCTCCTGAAGCATACTCCCAGGGGAAGCTAGGGGCATATACCCAGAAGTTTTAGAGAACAGCAACCCTAATGAGGAACACAAATAGTTTCTTTGACATGTCAAGGCTACGGAGATGAATCAGACTTCCCACCTCTCAAAGAATACAACCGCCTAACAGGGAACCATAATTCAATAGCATAAAATCATGCTCATAATCACAAAGTGAGTGGATCTATTACTGGTAAAGTCATAAATTGATGCAATATCCACACATTTGTATTCCTGCTTCGT
The DNA here is from genome assembly GCF_036898095.1 of Palaemon carinicauda. NCBI lineage: Eukaryota > Metazoa > Arthropoda > Malacostraca > Decapoda > Palaemonidae > Palaemon > Palaemon carinicauda. The sequence goes on from NC_090754.1 coordinate 51,412,049, forward strand.
TCCACTATGATATCATCAACCGTTCAAACTAGAAAGTAAGGAAAAAAGACTAAAAAGATTAACCAGCCTTGGATAGGATGCAATAATGCATCTGAACTCACTGTTGAAGAGAAAAGTGGAGTCTTTGATAAGCACCCGCCCTAACCACCAGTCTTTAACTACCTTGTTAACAACTTTAACGGCTTAGCTGAAGACTTTTCCTATTTTAAAGGAAGAAACATTAATTCAAATTGCTTGATCATCGCTGAATATCAAAATGCATTTTAATCAAAGTATAAATCACTTACTTCCATACTGTGTGCAGTCTGAGAAAGTTCAGATATTTGATTGTTGAATTTTGAAAAAATTTCATCTGCTTCTCTATATTGTTTTTCTGCAGATTTCACGTCCTCTTTCAATGAGTTCACCTGAAAACAAAGAAAAACGTTAGGTTTCTATGAGTTAACTAATTATCTTAAAAAAGGCTGAATGTTCACAATAAAAATAAAAGTACAGTATTACCAATTAAAATTAGGTAAAACTAATTTCATATAAATAGCTTAAAGATTGAGAAGATATCATTTGAACTTGCAAACATATCCACAACTTTCAAAACTCTTTTGAGAATAAATTCTTAGGGCGAGTCCTGCTATGGCCAAGAAATTGTGAATACTCTTTTAATACTGATGCTGTTACCATAATTTTGAAGATAATACACATAAAAATAATAACAATAATAAATGATGAGGATAATAAGAATAATGTAGTATTAACAAAGAACAAAAATGTTCTGGCAAAATCAAGATTAGCAGAAATATTTTGAAGATCACACCTGTGATTTTCTGTTAATATGTTATTTTCATTAGTAAAATAAATTTTTGAATATACTTACCCGATGATCATGTAGCTGTCAACTCCGTTGCCCGACAGAAATCTACGGTCGGGATACGCCAGCGATCGCTATACAGGTGGGGGTGTACACAACAGCGCCATCTGTGAGTAGGTACTCAAGTACTTCTTGTCAACAAGAACTCAATTTTCTCCTCGGTCCACTGGTTCTCTATGGGGAGGAAGGGCGGGTCCTTAAATTCATGATCATCGGGTAAGTATATTCAAAAATTTATTTTACTAATGAAAATAACATTTTTCAATATTAATCTTACCCGATGATCATGTAGCTGATTCACACCCAGGGTGGTGGGTGGAGATCAGCATACATGTTAACAAAGAAGCTAAGTATCCCGTATTTCATTTTAGCAGTTATTCAAAATAACAAACATAAAATAAATAAGTACCTGGTAAGGAAGTCGACTTGAACTATTACTCTGCCTTTTTTAAGTACGTCTTCCTTACTGAGCGTAGCGGTCCTCTTAGGATGCTGAACGACTCCTAGGTGCTGAAGTATAAAGGGCTGCAACCCATACTAAAGGACCTCATCACAACCTCTAACCTAGGCGCTTCTCAAGAAAGAATTTGACCACCCGCCAAATCAACCAGGATGCGGAAGGCTTCTTAGCCTTCCGTACAACCCAAAAACAACAATAAAAAGTATTCAAGAGAAAGATTAAAAAGGTTATGGGATTATGGGAATGTAGTGGCTGAGCCCTCACCTACTACTGCACTCGCTGCTACGAATGGTCCCAGGGTGTAGCAGTTCTCGTAAAGAGACTGGACATCTTTGAGATAGAATGATGCGAACACTGACTTGCTTCTCCAATAGGTTGCATCCATAACACTCTGCAGAGAACGGTTCTGTTTGAAGGCCACTGAAGTAGCGACAGCTCTAACTTCATGTGTCCTTACCTTCAGCAAAGCAAGGTCTTCTTCCTTCAGATGAGAATGTGCTTCTCTAATCAGAAGCCTGATGTAGTAAGAAACTGCGTTCTTAGACATCGGAAGAGAAGGCTTCTTGATAGCACACCATAAAGCTTCTGATTGTCCTCGTAATGGCTTTGACCGTCTTAAATAGTACTTAAGAGCTCTTACTGGGCAAAGTACTCTCTCTAGTTCGTTCCCCACCAAGTTGGACAGGCTTGGGATTTCGAACGACTTAGGCCAAGGACGGAAAGGAAGCTCGTTTTTAGCCAAAAAACCGAGCTGCAAGGAACATGTAGCCGTTTCAGATGTAAAACCTATGTTCCTGCTGAAGGCGTGGATCTCACTAACTCTTTTGGCTGTTGCTAAGCAGACGAGGAAAAGAGTTTTTAATGTGAGGTCCTTAAAAGAGGCTGATTGGAGCGGTTCAAATCTTGATGACATTAGGAACCTTAAAACCACGTCTAGGTTCCAGCCTGGTGTGGACAACCGACGTTCCTTTGAGGTCTCAAAAGACCTAAGGAGGTCCTGTAGATCTTTGTTGGTGGAAAGATCCAAGCCTCTGTGGCGGAAGACCGCTGCCAACATACTCCTGTAACCCTTGATCGTAGGAGCTGAAAGGGATCTTACGTTCCTTAGATGTAACAGGAAGTCAGCAATCTGGGTTACAGTGGTACTGGTTGAGGAAACTGCATTCGCCTTGCACCAGCTTCGGAAGACTTCCCATTTAGACTGATAGACTCTGAGAGTGGATGTCCTCCTTGCTCTGGCAATCGCTCTGGCTGCCTCCTTCGAAAAGCCTCTAGCTCTTGAGAGTCTTTCAATAGTCTGAAGGCAGTCAGACGAAGAGCGTGGAGGTTTGGGTGTACCTTCTTTATGTGAGGTTGACGCAGAAGGTCCACTCTTAGAGGAAGAGTACTGGGAACGTCCACTAGCCATTGCAGTACCTCGGTGAACCATTCTCTCGCGGGCCAGAGGGGAGCAACCAACGTCAACCGTGTCCCTTCGTGCGAGGCGAACTTCTGAAGTACCCTGTTGACAATCTTGAACGGCGGGAACGCATACAGGTCGAGATGGGACCAATCCAGCAGAAAGGCATCCACGTGAACTGCCGCTGGGTCTGGAATCGGAGAACAATACATCGGGAGCCTCTTGGTCATCGAGGTAGCGAATAGATCTATGGTGGGCTGACCCCACAGGGCCCATAGTCTGCTGCAAACATTCTTGTGAAGGGTCCACTCTGTGGGGATGACCTGACCCTTCCGGCTGAGGCGATCTGCCATGACATTCATATCGCCCTGAATGAACCTCGTTACCAGCGAAAGCTTTCGATCTTTTGACCAAATGAGGAGGTCCCTTGCGATCTCGAACAACTTCCTCGAATGAGTCCCTCCTTGCTTGGAGATGTAAGCCAAGGCTGTGGTGTTGTCGGAGTTCACCTCCACCACCTTGTTTAGCTGGAGGGACTTGAAGTTTATCAAGGCCAGATGAACTGCCAACAACTCCTTGCAATTGATGTGAAGTGTCCTTTGCTCCTGATTCCACGTGCCCGAGCATTCCTGTCCGTCCAGTGTCGCACCCCAGCCCGTGTCCGATGCGTCCGAGAAGAGACGGTGGTTGGGGGTCTGAACAGCTAATGGCAGACCTTCCTTGAGAAGAATGCTGTTCTTCCACCACGTTAGCATAGACCTCATCTCTTCGGAAACAGGCACTGAGACCGCCTCTAGCGTCATGTCCTTTCTCCAGTGAGCAGCTAGATGATACTGAAGGGGGCGGAGGTGGAGTCTCCCTAACTCGATGAACTGGGCCAGCGATGATAGTGTCCCTGTTAGACTCATCCACTGCCTGACCGAACATTGGTTCCTTCTCAGCATGCTCTGGATGCATTCTAGGGCTTGATTGATCCTTGGGGCCGACGGAAAAGCCCGAAAAGCTCGACTCTGAATCTCCATACCAAGATAGACAATGGTCTGGGATGGGACGAGCTGGGACTTCTCTATATTGACCAGGAGGCCCAATTCCTTGGTCAGATCCATAGTCCATCTGAGATTCTCCAGACAGCGACGACTTGTTGGAGCTCTTAAAAGCCAGTCGTCCAAATAAAGGGAGGCTCTGATGTCTGCCAAGTGAAGGAATTTGGCAATATTCCTCATCAGTCTGGTAAACACAAGAGGTGCCGTGCTTAGGCCAAAGCACAGGGCTTGGAACTGGTACACAACCTTTCCAAAGACGAACCTTAGGAAAGGTTGGGAGTCTGGATGGATGGGGACGTGAAAGTACGCGTCTTTCAGGTCTAACGAGACCATCCAGTCCTCCTTCCTGACCGCTGCTAGGACCGACTTCGTCGTCTCCATCGTGAACGTCTGGTTGGTGACAAAAGCATTGAGAGCACTGACGTCCAGCACCGGTCTCCAACCTCCTGTCTTCTTCGCTACCAGGAAGAGACGGTTGTAGAAGCCCGGGGATTGATGATCCCGGACTATGACCACCGCTTCCTTTTGTAGCAAGAGCGACACCTCTTGTTGCAACGCTAGCCTCTTGTCCTTCTCCTTGTAGTTGGGAGAGAGGTTGATGGGAGATGTAGCTAGAGGGGGACTGCGGCAGAACGGAATTCTGTACCCCTCTCTTAGCCACTTCACAGACTGAGCGTCTGCACCTCTGCTCTCCCAAGCTTGCCAGAAGGTCTTGAGTCTGGCTCCCACTGCTGTCTGGAGAGTAAGGCAGTCAGAACTTGCCTTTTGCGGACTTGGAACCCTTCTTGGATTTGCCACGGTGACTGTCGGCACGGGTACCTCCTCTGCTGGAGGTTCTGCCACGAAAGGGCGGGATGAACCTAGTAGCAGGAGTGTCTACTGCTGCAGGGCGGAAGGGTCTAGGCACGGAAGGTAAGGTTTTAGCCTTACGTGCGGAAGATGCCATAAGATCATGGGTATCCTTCTGGATAAGGGAGGCAGCCATCCCCTTAATCAGCTCCTCCGGAAACAGACACTTGGAGAGAGGAGCAAACAACAACTCTGACTTCTGGCAAGGAGTGATACCAGCCGATAAGAAGGAGCAAAGATGTTCTCTCTTCTTAAGCACTCCCGAGACGTACGAAGCCGCAAGCTCACCAGACCCATCCCGAATGGCTTTGTCCATGCTAGACATGATCAGCATGGCAGAGTCCTTATCCGAAGGGGAAGTCTTTCTGCTTAAGGCTCCCAAACACCAATCGAGAAAGTTGAAGATCTCGAAAGCACGAAAGACTCCCTTCAACAGATGATCCATGTCTGAAAAGGACCAGCAGATCTTCGAACGTCTCATAGCCAGCCTGCGGGGAGAGTCAACCAGACTTGAGAAGTCGCCCTGGGCAGAGGCAGGTTCCTCTCCCGTGGCATACCAGACGCTCGACTTGGAAGCAAGCTTGGTAGGAGGAAAGATGAAAGCAGTCTTTCCCAGTTGCTTCTTGGACTGCAACCACTCTCCCATAACCCTCAAAGCTCTCTTGGATGAGCGTGCGAGAACAAGCTTGGTGAAGGCAGGAGCAGCAGACTGCATGCCCAGAGCAAACTCGGAGGGAGGAGAGCGAGGGGTTGCAGACACAAACTGTTCAGGATACAAGTCCCTGAACAAGGCAAGGACTTTACGAAAGTCTAAGGAGGGAGGCGTAGACTTGGGCCCTTCAAGGTCGGAGTGCGGTTCATCCAAATGAGCAGCTTCGTCATCTGATACTCCATCATCCGAAAGCTGAGTAGGAAGTGGCAAAGGCAGAGCAGAAAGCTGAACGGCTGAATCCGGCAGTACGGGTGCATGCGTAACTGCTGCGGATCCAACATCATGCCGCTGCTGGTCAGTCTGCGAGCTGGCAACAACAAAAGCAGAGTGTTGGTGCGTGGGAGGGGTTGCGGTGGGTTGCGGAGCATGCTGTATGGTATGCGGAGCATGCTGTATGGTATGCGGAGCATGCCGCATGGGTTGCGGAGCATGCCGCATAGAGTCAGAACCCGGCAGCTCTACAGCACCTTCCCACTGCTGATGCGGTAGCTCACGCATGCCAACGGATGGTGCAGCAAGAACATGCGTCTGGCAGAGTGGACTGCGCATCGGAGGTGGAGCTCTCACAGGTGGAGTGTGGGAGCAGGCAGCCGCAGTATCTGCTGAGTGCACAACCTCGGCGGGTTGTAGGTTAACAGGTGCAGTGTCAACCTTCTCAGCATGATACTCCTGCATGAATGCCGCAAGCTGAGACTGCATAGTCTGCAGCATGGACCACTTAGGGTCTACCGTGGTTGGAGCAGCAACAGACGGAGCAGAAGTCTGTTGTGGAACCACTCTACCTCTCTTGGGAGGTGTGCAGTCATCGGAAGACTGCGGCGAGTCCGAACTGACCCAGTGGCTACACCTGGGCCGTTGGACTCGCTCGGAAGGGACCTTACGTTTGAGCGGTCGTGAAACCTTGGTCCATCGTTTCCTCCTGGAAACTTCTTCCACAGACGAGGAATGTAAGGGCTCATTCGTCTGTTTGTGGATGGGACGATCCTTGACAGATACGTCCGCAACCACTGAGGATACATCCGTGCGCTGATCAAGGCCTGCCGAACCCTTTGGTCCTTCGACATTGCTTCTCCCCTGGGCTTGGGAGCTTGCAAGAGGTCCCGGACTGGGAGGACGACTGGCACGCACAGATGTACCCTCATGCGCAACACTGACACTGACACTTTTCACATCACCAGCACTGATAACACTTCCCACTGCACTTTTCGCTTTCAGCTCTTTGACATCTGCCAAAAGCTGATTACGGTCATTAGCCAATGACTCCACTCTGTCACCGAGAGCCTGAATGGCACGCATCATATCCGCCATGGATGGCTGAGCACTAGTAGCAGGTTTGGGAGTCACCACTACAGGGGAAGGAAAAGGTTGAGGGGCATGGGGAGAGGAAAAATCCACAGAGCGAGAAGAACTCCTCCTGATTCTCTCCTTCTCTAACCTACGTGCATTTTTAAGGAATTCGTTAAAATCGAATTCCGAAAGCCCAGCGCATTCCCCACATCGATCTTCCAATTGACAGGATTTACCCCTACAATTGGAACAAACGGTGTGAGGATCTATAGAGGCCTTCGGAAGACGCCTAGCACAAGCCCTAACGCTACACTGCCTGTACTTAGGGACTTGAGAATGGTCAGACATCTTGAATTGTAGAAGTAGTCAAGGGGGAATTCCAAAATCTAGCAAAGTTCGTTAACAATTAATCCAAAATAATTCCAAAAGCTTGCTAAGCTAATGATAAAGCTTCCTGAATAGCGAAGGCTAAACTCTAGAGTAAATACATCACCAAATCGTGAACAACAACTCCAGAATCAACAGCGTATCCAAGTAGGTCTTGCCGGCGGCACGACAGAGGAAAAATTGAGTTCTTGTTGACAAGAAGTACTTGAGTACCTACTCACAGATGGCGCTGTTGTGTACACCCCCACCTGTATAGCGATCGCTGGCGTATCCCGACCGTAGATTTCTGTCGGGCAACGGAGTTGACAGCTACATGATCATCGGGTAAGATTAATATTGAAAAATATTTTTTACTAGCTTATCTCATTGTGTGTCCATTTCCATTGACATTTAAGATACTATGCTGTACTACCATAATTTTTTCCTAGGGTCACAATTTGCAATAGCAAAATCAGCACAAATATTCATAGTTATTTATCTTTATCACTCCCATACGGCTGGCTTACATAGACATAATCTATACTGATTCTATCTAAGCTATCAAAATATTTGCTCTCCACAACTATCAAGTTAATCAATGCCGCTTTTATGACTGCATTTTAAACGTTTTACAACTATCAACATCTACTTTGTAACTTTTATTATAACAAAAATTAATTGCTAAAGCATTATTCTTCTCATGTTTTTAAGTCTTCCTATGTTCAGAAAGATGTTTATCCAAATTCTTGCCAGTTTCTAAAAACATTTGAAAGGTTATAATATATATCAATGCATTCTGTTTTTCATCTTCAACTGCCGTCTTATTTCCACATAATTTACTCATTACTGTGTTACTGAAATTGAAAACAAATTCACAATTATTACATTACCATTTAGGATGTGGTTTCAATGATGTTTATGGAAAGGCAATTTTGAGATATTTTTTTTTCTGTTCCCTACATTTTTTTTGTGCATATTAAAGATTTTCTTAAAGCTTTCTTTACTGCAAGATTCATAAACCATGTTGGATAATCTAGATTTGTAAAACAATTTCTAATATATCTACTTTCTAAATTCAAAATAATTTAAGATCATCATATATCATTAAAGTTCTTGAAAATAGAGTAATTATCACACCATTCTTGGTTGTATTTATATAAAAAGAAAGATCATGAATGTGTGAAAAAAATTTAGTATGTCTCTCCTTGTGCTAAACCTCAGTTTAAAAATTTTGGGTATTTTTCTTCCAAAGACATTTAATACACAATACGCTTCCTTGGAATTCAATTCAAAGGAAAGGCTGTGAAGTTTGAAATAGATATTGAAGAAGCACTCAAAAGCAAGGAACTATCCACAGAATTTCATTAGCAGAGGCATATTGTCACGATTGCGGGGAGCAGTCACTCTCCCCCCAGCTCCATCTCTTTGTTGACGTCTCAGGCTGGGAGGAACGTAGAGAGTAGAGGTCCCCTTTTTGTTTTGTTTCATTTGTTGATGTCGGCTACCCCCCAAAATTGGGGGATGTGCCTTGGTATATGTATGTATATTGTCATAATATTAATTACTACTGGTAATGTTTTTTTCACATTATATATTAATGGTAAAATTAGGATGTATATAAACCACTAACAAATAAAATGTCCTATTCACAACACATGCTGGATGGCTGTACAACCTAATTAGAAATGTAACTACTTCTGGGTACCAATTCTAATTACACAAAAGTTTACCGAGACTATGGTCCATTTCTTTTAGCGAGTCATATTTGCACAGACTCGCAGTGGTGCCCTTTTAGCTCGGAAAAGTTTCCTGATCGCTGATTGGTTGGACAAGATAATTCTAACCAATCAGCGACCAGGAAAGTTTTCCGAGCTAAAAGGGCACCGTTGCGAGTCGGTGCAAATATGACTCGCTAAAAGAAATGGACTATAGTGAGCCATGCTTCTAAACAGGTAAGCAAGAATACCTAAAGGAATGGATAAAAGTAAGTGACTGAATACATTGCAGCTAGGGCTAAAAGAAGATCGCTAAGAACTCTCAGTGTCATCGTCAGTGTCTCACAAACCACTGCTTAGCCATCGGGTTTTGTATCTACACGAGTCCTAATAGTATTTTGAGCATAAGAAACATACGGTATCTATTTTCATGTTGAGAGATAAAAGATGAAGTAATTAATAGTGCCCAAGTGAAATGGTGCCAAGTAGATGCTGTAAATTTTTATATACTGGATATATTAACATCATTCACACAGCCTTACATCAACACTAAATTCCAATTTCCTGGAAACCTTTATTCCTACATTAAAGCAGTCTTTTAGTATCACTAACCTTAAAATAGATGTTTAAAAAATTTTTAGCAGAGGGAAAAACACAAAGGAACCACGTGGGAACCGCGTGAGACACAAAGGGGTCGGGGACACAAAGAATCACACTGGGATTAAGGAGAGCGACGCGACCAGGGAACTTACTTGGAGGTCGAGACCTGAGCAAGCATGCTCTCTGACCCAGGGTTAGCCTCAGGTCACGTATCACTCCGCCTGAGGTTACCCCTCATAGAAAATGGGTATAGGGTAGACTACACAAAACTCTGGTCGGTTGGGAGGAGATCCCAGATACTCCTACGAAAGTAGTTCGAGGTAAGTACTCCGTGTTGGAACAAATAATGTTTAAAAAATTTTAATCTTACAAAATCCTGACTAGTACTTACTTTTTCGAGAGCCACATTTCTTCTTTCTTCTTGTTCTCTTTTATCTTCTTCAATTTGTGTTACATTTGGTGGTTGAGGAGGCTCAACCTGATTCATAAGGTGTGTTGATGTGGCCCGTAGCTTCTGAATTTGCATCTGCAATAGAGAGTTTTACATAAGGATATAGCCTTGTATTGCCAAACACGACATCAGATGAGGTCAAGTACATGACATCTAAATAAATGAATAAATGTTTTATCAAAAATGAATTTCAAATAAAAGGAGCATGAAGAGTGCTACAACCAAAAAATGTACAGTTCTCTAGTTTCAAGCTGCGATAGAGTAATTAGTAATAAAATCTTGGGAAAAAAAATAGATAAATCATTAAAATAATCTGTAGCATGTTAAATATTGTAAATATAATCCTGAATTATATCTAATCTAATTACAAAATGAAACAGTTAAGCACAGAATTCAATTTATAGAGAGGAGTGGTGATTACGGTTGGATGAGATCTTCTTCGTCAAGGAATCTATTCATATGGGTAAACGAAATAATGCATAAAGACTGGGAGGAGAGTGTAATGCATAGAGACTGGGAGAGTCGAATGGTATTTACATTTAAGCAGAAAGATAACAACATGGAATCCAGTAACAAATTAAGTAACAGAGCATAGTTTGAAAGTGTTAGTGAGGATATTAGTCTGGTACCCTCTCTAACACTTTCAAGTACTACTAGATGAGAGATTGTAAAGATCGGGAAATAACAGTATGGATTCATGAGGGGGAGAGGGACTGTGGATGCCATTTTTATAGTAATGCAGTGACAGGAAAAGAGACTAGAAGGAAACCAGAAGCTCTTCTGTGCTTTTGTAGATTTAGAGAAGGCTTATGATAAAATACCAAGAGAAGTAATGTTTTGGTGATTGAGGAAAAGGAAAGTCCCAGAGAAGTTGGTTGGAATGGTAGAAATTAGTTACAAAAGAACAAGGACAAAAGTAATAACAGGTGTTGGAGAAACAGAAACCTT